>NC_072740.1:36263965-36563965 GCF_026930045.1 Uloborus diversus | reverse complement strand
TCTATTAAAATGCTTAATTTAAAATTATTTGTATCGATAAAATATTTGTGATAGAAATTATCACAGATCTTTTAAGTCGTCACATTAAGAATAATTCAATACTTAATGCCAATTATTGTTAATACTAAGCTTTGGATTTAAAAAAAAAAAAATACAAATCTATTGTTCCAGGAGTACTCAAACTGAGTGCCGCTGCACCTTGGGATGCCGATATGATAGGTGGGTTTGCCAAATATGGTCATACAGCTCAATAAGATCATCACCAATTTTTTTTGATGCAGCATAGTAAAAATTCACTGCATCGTGACTTCACTGTTATCAGAAAGCCTGACTGTTATACACAGTTACCAACAAGCAGTTTTTAATTACCAGGCAAAAGTTATCACAGAATAGGGGAGTAAAAACTTCCTGATCTTATTTTGCTGTAAGTTTTGCTTCACATGGTTCTTTGCTACTATTATAAAAAACGTTGTTTATCGTTCTTGTATCTTAGTTTATGCAATTGTCGAATTTACAAAGATAAATGTGACTGTGTACAGTAGAGTGGGCCAAAAAAAAAATTTTCTCGAAGTAACTTCTATTAGCAAAAGAAAGTTGTGTATTGCCCTCCTAAACAGGGAGAAAATTTTTTTAAAAAAATAACATTTATATCTTCAGATCGCGCATTGGCAGCAAAGTTTTAAAAAAAGGTAAAAAATGATCAATTTTCAAATATTTTTATAAAAATCTAAATGTTCAAAATTTTTGTTCAAAAACCATTTACATGCTTCCTTTTAGTACTCTTTTGATATATATTTCAAAATAGTAACATTCCTTTATAGTTTTTAGTTCGCGCATTAGTCGCAAATTTACTCCAAATTAACCAAAAATCGATGTTTTTAGCTTATTTTGCACATTACAGTAGTTCTTATTTTTGATCCCAGTTATGATTTCTTTTACAATAAATTTGAACTAAACAGTTCTTTGCTGGAAATTTAAGTATGTTTAACTGCATCAACAACCCAGAACCAAATTTAAGTAGGTTGCTGCACTTTGTGCCCCCCTAAATTCCCGAGAAGAGTAATAATACAGGACTTATATATTTGCAATATAACTTACACTCACAATAACTATTTATTTTAAACAAGTTTCTACGTTTTGATCAAGGCATGAAGTTTGACATAGACTCAGTTTTGTCACTGATGCTGGGGAATAAAATGTTTTTCATATAGGTCCATCTCGAGCGTCTTAATATCTCAAATGAATTTCTGAAAATTCACTGACCAGTTACACAATTCTTTCAACTGCTCGAGCTTGATATGGAAATTTTAAGAATGTATTCTTAAGCAAATGTATAGTTCCTTGAAATTATAAAATATCCTTGTTTTCCACTTCATCACTGAAGTGGACGTAAGTAAACACGTTGGTCAATCAATTAACTTTTTAACTGTTATAGTTCGAAGCTTCAAATCTTACTATTGGTGAAAAAAAATATCTTATAGCTGTAGAAACGTTTCCTGACGGATAATCTTTTGCGTTGTACTGTACACCCAATCTGATGCAATCCGATTCCCTTGTACTTCGTCTCTAGTCCTCTGCCATGACCAATAACAATTTCTCAAAAATGTCAAAGTAAGCATTTCTTTGAATCACGGGATCCACGATGTTAATAGATCATCAGATACCTGAATTGTAGGTTTTGTAACGCTAAATAATTGTACAGGTCCACGGAAGTTTGTTCTCTTCTTTAAATGTTAATTTTATCGAACCATAGAAGCATAATTTTTAGCGATATAATTTTGGAGAATAGTAGTTTAGTTTGAAAAATATACAGCCCTAGTACTCCGTTAGCGCGTGTTAAGGAATGTTAACGACCGAATGGTCTTGGTTTTGGTAGAGAGGGATCAATATAGCATTTTCCTTGTTATACTACATTGACAATGTCCATCAAAATTTCACGTAAATTTGAGACTTATGCGCGAACTAAAAACTCCAAAAGGATGCAAATATTTTGAAAGATGCATGCAAAGCCTATTAAAAGAAAGTATTTAAACAGTATTCTAAAAAAAATTGAACATTTAAATTTTTATAAAAATATTTGAAAATTGACCATTTTTTACCTTTTTTTCAAATTTTCTGCAATGCGCGATCTGAAGACATAAATATTAATTGTTTTTATTATTGTTTTTCCCTTGTTTACGATGGCAATACACAACTTCTTTTTGCTATTAGAAGTTGCATATCGAAAATTTTCTATTTTCGGCCCACCTTAGTGTACAGTCTTTTTTTTTCTGTGATTTGATAACCAAGCAAAATAGTTGGCTCTCTGTTTAACGACTTTCAAGGGACTACAAAAAATCGTCCTTAAGTAGAAAGCGTCCTTAAATAGAATGCTTTTAACACTACAGTGGACCATCTGGGACCGTGAAAAGCCGTCGTTAAATAGAGAAAGTCGTTAAATAGAGCGTCGTTAAACAGAGAGCCAACTGTAAGCGGTTAGCCTTCTTAGCACTCGGGTGTCCTTCTAATATGATACTATCATGCGTAGCATATGCTTCAGATATATGCACGAAATTTTCGTATGAGTAACGGAAAAAAAAGGAAAAAAAAACCCAGAAAAAAACGATTTGTTAGTTGCCCAGAATATGACGATTAATCTCTCTCATTTTCCATGGAAGTAAATATGAAAATGTTGGTAATGTTTTGGAGGCTATCAAATGTGGTTTAATATACATTGATATTAAAGACTTTCAATTAGTTTCAATTATATAGTACTTTTTGGCGTTTTTGCCTTCATTTCTTCTGTCTCATTCTGATGGATTGAGTTTCTTTTCGTGAAGAAGTTTTGAACAGAACGAGTGCAAATTCACTTTTTTTTTTGTGCGAAGTTAAACTTTTAAAGTTTAAAATAATTTTTCTAAGTTATATTTGCAAAGCAAATTGCGGCCTGGTTCAATAGAAGTAAAAATTATTTTTCATTTTCCCTTTCATAAAGTGAAATTGCAACAAATCCTCATACATCTTCATTTTTCAAACAAAGCTCAATAACACACGTTTCATTTTCTATCGCAGTTCAATACCTTAATCTTAGCACAATTGTCTTCGAAATGAAACCACATTTATCGTAAGAAAAACTCAACGAGAAAAAAAAAAAAAACGCGAGGTCTAACAAAATGAAGTTTCCCACTGAGATGAGGCTTCTCTACGGGAGACACTGTGCCAGATGTTCTCTCCGACGTCGTAGGGTCAGCTGGAACAGCAATTTCTATTTCGGAAGGCTAGCATTTGGGAAATTTCCGTGCTAGTCTCTAGGGTGGTCAGGAAATTGCTTTCGTCCACTTGCTCCCAAGGCACAAAAGCGAGGACAGTAGCTTATTGCATAAAAGAAGCATTTTACTGTTGTGCAGATTCTTGTGAACTTTGCGATATATAGCTTCATTCTCGGAAGTTTGTCGTGTATGAGTTAAGTGATACCAAGGTTGAAATGAAGCTCACATTAACTAAAGCCATTTCTTAGCATTAGTGTAAGCATTCCCGATGCTTCGACCGTTGGAACATGATTATGTATAGTTATAAATATTCGATTGTTTTTAATTTAAATAATTTATTTCTTTTCTTTTTCTTCGGTGTGGTGTTTATTTATTTATTCTTTTTTTTCATGTCAAAATTTTGTTATCTACTTATTCTTCTTTATTATCGAAAACCAAAATCTACATACAATAGTTTTTACTTGAGACATATATTTACATTCCATTGTACGTACAAGCTTTGAGCCTTTAAGGGAATGCTGTTCCAGTATATAAAGCCATGTGGGAAAGAAAAGAAAATAAAAAAAATCTTAAGCATTTTAAAGAAAACTTTATAATAATAAACTAAATAATAATGTGATTAAAAATTTTCTTTCTTTTTCTTTTCTTTCTGTTTTTAACTATGGTACACCAGCTGAAAGGTAAATATTTTGAATTTATATGAGCAGAAAAATCTATTTGTGCTCGTAATTTAAACTCTAATTTTATTTTATCGTTGTTTTGATATATTTTCTTCTTGCTACAAATCTTATGATACATTCGTTGGCGATTGTCTTCCCAGTGTTTTTTTTAACAGCCAGAAAGTATGTGATATCAGAAGCAAAATGACTCTAAGTACGAAAACTCGGCTATTAACGGTTTGTATTTTTTGAATTAATATATTTAGGCAAAATTAATTCGTTATGCATCAACAACAGGTGACGTTCGAAGTTATCACAGTTTGACTTCTATAGCTAGATAAGGATTGCAGAAGACCATGTACGGCAAATATTGATCCATTGGTGCAGCGTACACATGACGTCATCAGAAGGAAACTTCAATTATATGTTGTAACAGTATGAACAATATTCATCTAGAATGTACTTAGTAGTAGTTATGTCCAATTTGTGTATTTGTATTCCCTCTACTAATGCATTGTGTGATGTCTGAAACTTTTTTCCATTCGTTCTTTCATAAAATAAAACTGAAAATAACTCTCATACATATCATACTCATCGACGTAATGTTATTATTATTATTTTTTTTTTCAGTTCTTTTACCTCAGCGGACACTTTTTTCGGAAAATTCTGACTATGGGTTCGAATGGAATTGATTATTCCTTTAGATGTTATCAACTTCTCCTGAAGGTTTGTTACAGCATTTGTGTAACGTATATGGTCTCCTCGTAGTTGGTATATAATCATTAAATTAAACCGCACAAAATATTTTTTAAAGTAATAATAAGAAGAAATAAGTAGAAAAACCAATTTTATTCTTAAAATTTAAAAATTACTAATATGAGTAACTTAAAATTAAACTATAGAAAAAAGTCAACTAACCAAGTTTTCCATTTGTTCATGGTGGAGGGTGAGTATGCAGTGGCCGAAAATTCGGAGATACACTTTCTGCAGATTAAATCAAATTTTTGACGCCTCGCATCTTGACTCGTACTCTGCTTTTGTGCATTTATCCTTTAAAGTTCAGAACTTTTGGAGGGAAAGAGAATAATACGACCAATCAACTTATTTACTTAGATAAGTAACTATCTTTAACTATAAGAACAAAAACAAACGTTGAAGAAAGAGGAAAACAAAACCCAATAAAAAAAATCCTACACAATCAAATTATGTACCTGAATATCGAAAAAAAACCGCATTTAAAAATCAGTTCGCTGACCACAACAGTCCCACAATAGCGTAGTCGCAATAGCGCCTAAGCCAAGCGGCATGGTTCCTCGCAGCTATCGATACTGTTGGCCAACGCCCTCTCGATGAGTTACCTTCCAGTGTCATCTATTATGAGTTCATAGAACTAAACAATTCATTAAACATTGAAATTGCAATGAGAAATATTTCGGTCAATCTGATTTTAAAAAAATAGCGTATAGCCTTCCCCAAAAAATGGATTGTTCAACACAGAAAGAGTTTTTCAATTCGAACCAGCAGTTTTGGAGATTAACGCGTTCAATCAACTAGCAAACTCTTCAGCTTTATATTATTTGTATATATTAATATAATAACTATGAACTACATAAAAATAAAAATAGAAAATAAGTCATCAATTAAGTTTCTAAACCGTGCATGCGGTATTACGAACACTCCCACAGATGCCCTGGTACACTCAGTTATGATATGTTTACGGATGAAATACGGAATGACCTTTGAGTGCGAATTTCACTGCTGTTTCTGAGCATTAGACGGAAAAATTTTACAGGTAGCATATCTACAAGGAGTATTACCACTATGACCAGTTCATCCTAATTCATTTTCCCAAGGTCATGCCCTCCCTTTGTTAGTGTTTTACGGTTGAGTTCAGATTTACAATGATTTATAATAGTATTTTCCTAATTATCATTATTAGAATAAGCCCATCAGTCATTCCTTAAATGATCCTCAAAAGATTACTATCAGAATAAAAATAACTGTCTCTTGGCCTCATTTTTAGTATATCTCTATCCATCCTGCTTGAATCATTTTTGAAAGATGTTGAGTTGTTCATAAATTGTTCATCAGAATAATAATGAGTCCTTAAAACTAACCCTTATATTAAGAAAAGTACAATTTTTACTCAATATTAACAGGCCTTCTAAAAATCCTCATTCAAGTAACGATAGCTATCCCTTAAACATATTTTTATAGTCCCTTATTTCGTGATTTAGATTTTTGTCAAAGTTAAGACAGGACTTCATATAAAACAGTATCAGAAGAAACCCTACTTTGTCTAAAATCCATCTGCTACTCCACTCCCTCCAGTATTTTAACATACAAAAATACTCATGATTTAGTTCTGGTTTACGAAAAGGCATTAAAAATATTTAATCGTGTGAATAAAAATCGATTTTTAATTGATACATATTTTTTACACAAAATACACACGTGACTTTTTTTTCGGTTTTGAGTTTTAATTAAATAACTTTTTACGCGTGTCCCTATAAATTAGAAGATAATATTAGAAACCAAATCTTTAAAATCAATAAAATAAAAAAAAATTTAAATGCTTTTATGGAAGTAAAAAATTTAATAAACAATTGTTTCTTTAGGTCCATTTCTTTAAGACGGTTAATCCACGTAAAAGAATTCATCAAGTCGCCGAAAGCTTTTATCTCAAAAAGATATCGCTCCATTCTTCATGACATTTCTGAGGCAGTTTGTCCATTCGATTTTTTGAACTCGTATTATTGGAAGGACAAATGACAATGTTTTGTCACTAACTTCTAGGCCATTTCGTTAAGCCAAAGCGAAAAGAGTATCGAACATTTTCTATTTCTTCAAGAACAAAAGCTATAGGACACTTGAACTGAAGAGGGAAAAGTTTAAATCGCCCCTTTACCAGGTGCCTTCTTTTAGTGTTGAAAAATCTTTACCAATCTATTGACTGCCCCTTGAGTCCGTTTTCCACAAATACTGGTATCTGAAACTAACTTTTTAGAGTAACGTGTTTCGTCTCCATTTGTCATATGCGTTTGTCAAGTCAGAGCAGCTCAAAAAACTAAACATTAAATTCGAATATAAATTTTTGTTTGAAGTCACAAAGGGTGTTCCTTTTTTTAAAGTAGTCTGTTACACGTGAAGCTGTGCTAAAGCGAAATATTGCTTGGGAAATATTTCAAGAGAGTATATTTAAAATACGTGAATTGTTTGTCAACTCGGACAGTATATTCAATACTGGATAAATTAAAATAAATCTACTTCTGGTTAGAAAGTGATGCCTCTACTATTTTTTTTTTACATCAAATAACTCAAAAGCTGTTTCGGTTCTAATAAAATACAGATTGAATTTTCTGCACAAAAAAAAAAAAAAAAAGCCTGAAATACATTTTTGCTTTCTTATTTCTGTACATCAAAGCCAGATTAACGTAAGTCATACTATCACTACTTTGTAGCAGAGCGTAAAAATGTTTGTCTCGTGAATGCAAAGGCTGAAACTCGCGCTCTTTTAACACTGGTTAATAATTATAAAAGAATATTTTTAGAATTGCGCTCTTATGGCTCAATAGGGAATAGGATTATGCAGTACTCATTTTAGGCTTACGTTAGTCTAGCTCGGAGGAACAGATTTTACTGTCTGAAACGTTTTCCAAAAACGTTTCTCTCACTGCCTGCGCATTTCAAAACTAATTTCAAACTCAATTGCCCCCCAATCAATATTAATTAAGTCATATATATATATATATATATATATATATATATATATATATATATATATATATATATATATATATATATATATATATATATATATATATATAAGAGAAATTTGAAATACAGAGGTTTCGATGCATATTATAAAAATAAGTAGTTTTTTTTTAAGGAGTGTCGTTCAGAAATATTATGATTTTTTTTTCGCAATTACACAATTTAGACTTTAAAGTGGCGTAATCATAGAAAACACAACAAAATAGTTGTTCTCAATGACTCAAAGCAAAACTTAAGAAGAATTTTCCCTATTCAACAATGCCCCATTCTTCCCAGTTTCAGAATGGATGCAACTCCAAGCGAAGCTGCAACCTGTACATATATTCCCCTTGTAGTCAGAATTCGAAACATAGAGGTTTTAGGGAAAATTTATTCCGGATAAACAGCGGGAACACAATGATTGTTATGCTACAAAAGCAGGGAAATTCACAAGAATACATAATTAATAATTTTAACAATAACTATAATCATTTTGAGAGAAAAAAAATTAATTTCTAATCTTCCAATCAGAATGACGGAAAATACATTAGCCTTTTTGGTAAACCAAATGTTCAGCATATCTATTATAGTCACGTAATATCACATTTTATCTTCTCACAAGTTTTACTTGTGGTATTTATTGTAAGTTTTATGGAATATTTGTTATAAATCGCCATTAAAAAATAATCCTTTAGCTCGAATCTGTCGCTGAATTCCTTAAGCTCAGCACAATTGTCGATGAAGGAAAAGTAGGGAGAGCCCTAAACCCCAAAGGATGGGAAACGAACAACTTGTGAAAAAATAGACTTGCCAGCTGAGCAGAGAGATCTCTGTGGGAGTTATTGTGTAACTCAGAGCCAGATGTTCCATCTGAAGTTGAAGGGTCACCCAGAAAAGCAGATCCTATTTCTGAGAGTTGTATTTTCTGCGGCGCGGGATGATTTCTGTTCTAGTCTCTTGGGTGCCCAGGAAATTGCTTTCGGCAATTTTTTCCTAAGGTAAAAATATTACTACAATGAGCTTTTCTATAATAGTGGTAGATACCGTTATGTAGAGGTTATAAATCTGAAGACAAATAGGTGGAGGAGTTATCTTTATTGGTGAATAATCTTGCGTTCCATATTTTTATTTCAGAAAAGCTGTTAAACAAATGAGGAATCATTTTACTGGATTGATTATTCTTTATGAAAAATACATTAAGGCATTCTTAAAAATCAATGGAATATTTATAACGGTGTTTATAGTAAGTATAAAAAGCGGCAGTATTTGTATGTATGGTGAGACACAAAGTTAAGTGCGTGCTATAAATGAAAGTAATTTGAATTCTTACAAGATTTAACTTCATTACAAAAGTTGTTAAATTTTGATATCTTTTCACACAAAAAAAAAAAAAAAATTGTTTGAGTCTGTTCAAAACAAATTGGAAAGCCCAGGTACTGATGGCTAAGGTTTTTTTTTTATCATTTGTGAAACAAAGTATCCATTTGTTTTATTAAATAATCATAAATTTAAACATTTAGTCTTATATTTATTTTAATATGTTGATTGTATATTTTTACACTTTTTTTTAACCGCATCGAAATTGAAATTACGTTTTTAACACAATATTTTTTGAAGCACCCTAATTCTTCTTTTGAGTCACCTCCGAAAAGCAACGTGAAACACTGTCAATTCATTCCTGAAATACCTGGTGCTATGCTGATTGCATAATATATTTTGTAACTTTGGTCTCCCTTTATCCTCCCTTTTTGCTTGCAATGAAATGGAATTTTGAAGACAAAAATTTTGGGAACTCATGGTTTAATGTCCGTGATATATTTAATGATTTAATGTCAACATATTTTCCAATGCAGTATTTTCTTGTACTTTTTGTATTCGAACAAATCATTAATCTGTATGGTTCATAGCTTATGATTCTGTCAAAATAACAGATTGCCACAGCGCAAAAAAATACGCAGAAATACTACATTTTCCAAGCCAAAAAAAAAAAAAAAAAAAAACACACACACACACAAGAAGACTTGAAAACTTTTTAGTGAGGTATTACTTCTAAATACTGTTTAAATATTTTTTTTTAATCGGAAATAACTTTTGCCATTAGTAAAATAATACTCCATATGAGTTCATATAGATTTAGCTCTAGAGTTCAGATCATAATTTGATTAGAACATTGATATGTTTCTTATACAAGTACACCAATAGATATATGATTAAAATTGTTTTTCAAAAAATAGACCTGTTTAGTTTTTGAAAACAATATTGCATTCTAAATAACGTATGGGCTTCCCCTTTAAAAAATTTAACTTTGAAATATATTGTTCAATTGTGTCCTTAGGGTAATAAAATAGGCGTTATATAACCACGTCAATACAAACCTGACGCTTCCCACGTAAGGAAACTAAAAGAAGATTCAGTAAAGTTCACATTCAGAGCAAAATGTCTGCTACGGTTGAATTTCCAAAAGTTCATTTTTGTCAAACAGCTGAAAAATTTACTAATTATTCAAGGAAAGGAATTGCTTTCTTTATTTACCCAGTCTTTTAAAGAATCCGGAGGAATTAGAATTTAAGAGAAAGATTTTAAATGTCTCATCAGACAGAGGAATTTCTAGAAAGTTAAAGTTTTCAGCAATTTATCTTCCTTCTTTGGGAACATTTTTAATTCTGCAAATCAATCAGAATTGAAAATTGCATACTAGGTCTCTTTGTGCGCGTTATACTTTCGGAACAATTTTTAGCGAATTAAACTAAGGTAACATTTTTGTTTCTTGCTTACTAGTTTACTTTCTTTCAGAGTAAATAAACAAAGATTAAACTAATGTTAAAACTATAGTCTTGGAACTCGCTTCAAACTAAGGTTTTGTGATTTTTTTTTTTTTTTTTTTTTGAAGTACACAAACATTTGATAGTTAAAATTTTATTCGTATCACTAACACAACTCTACTTAATTATTTATCACATTTTTTTTTTTTTTTTTTTTGTAATTTAAATTGTAGGTTATAAAATAAATGAAATACTGCGAATTTTTAGATGTTGTTAGATGTTATTCAAATATATTAAAAAAAATCAAAAATCTGCGTTTTACCTTGAAATAACTAATGCACAGTTAAAAAATTCATCACGAAACACAGATTTGTGATCCAAAGTTCATCATAACGAAAGAAAAGAAACGTTTTATCTTTCAGTTTTATACATACACATATTGCTTATTCTTTACCACCTCACTTGTATTCCAAACTGCTTGAATGTTGTAATCCAGATCCCCGAGATAGTGTTCAACAGCCAACACAGCCAATTGGTTTATCACTCTTGATTCCGGAATAAACGTTGTCATGTCTTTAATTTATTTCTTAACTTGCTGAAGGCCTTTTCTGATGTTGCAACTGTTACTGGAATCGTGCAACAAAATTCTGACGGCAGTCTTTAGAAACACTCAGAACATGCACAAACATTTACAATAAATTATTTTTAATTAAAAAAAACATTCTTTAAAAAAAAAAAAAAAAAAAAAAAAAACACGAAGGAACTAAAAAGCAAAAAAAAAATAAATAAATAAATAAATAAAAATAACTGCTTTAACTGCAGTCCTCGGATGGAATAACTGAGCTGGCGGTGTATTTTTTGTATTTCTGCCTTAGCCCTGGCTATAGGGCGGTAGCTTACTGAAAATACCATGCGTTGCCTTCAATCTTCGAGTTGAACCGAACTATTGCTTCGGTCACTCGTCTGATCAGTGCAAATTCTATATTAGCTACCAGTTTGTTTGGGCTAATGAGTGCTAAGAAGCACGAAACTGCAGTCCTCGGATGGAATGACTGAGCTGGCTGTTTATTTTATGTATTTCTGCCTTAGCCCTGGCTATAGGGCAATAACTTACTGAAAAAAAAATGGTTACACGATTTCTTACCCAAACCTATGAATAAAATTTATTTTACGCTTCGTTCAAAAGTCAACTGATCTAAACATCCCATTATAAAATGAAACACTTATATTTTTTTAATATACGATACACTATTTTAATGCTTAACTAATTATGTAATATCTGTTATTTTTTGTCACATTTTGTAGTCGGTGTCTTCTACAAACTACTCCCCTACATATTTTTAAAAGTTAAATAAAAAAGACTCCTTTATGCAGTGCTTTTTTGGCAGTCAAGATGAGACTTTACGTTAAAAGATCAAAACTTAAGTAGCTCAACTTTGTAAGAGCCAGAAAATTAAAACTAAAATTTAATACTAAATTTTGTTACCTCGTTAGGCGTGTGAGGATAAAGAATGTAGTTTTTTGCTTGCTCTCATAAAATGTAGGACATTTAAAGCCTAAAACTGTAACAATAATATTTTCAATGTTGATTTCTGCTAAATTTTGATGATTTTAGTACTTAAAATATTTTACAAACTAATTCAACAAGAAATTGGCTTTTCAATAAAATTGAAGGAATAAAACACTTGATTAGCGAGGGTTATTTTTCCTGCAAACTTAAATTGGTCCGACACCAATATTTAAATAATTTATTTTGGACGTAATTATTTATGTATATTTTTATGCATACTATGTACAAAAATTTATGTGTTATAGTGAAAGTACTTTTATTAGTTTGGCTTTCTCTTCGTTTTAAAGATAACTTTGCATTAATCCCTGCAGTTGTTATTTTCTGTTTTACTTCATAAATAAATATATCTCGCCTCATTTACATGCTAATTGACCAATCACAAGAATCAGTATTTCTGTTAAAGCTTAGTTCCAATCTCCGTCAAATAACGTCCAAATTGGCAAAATGAGCACATTAGGAAACGTATGAATAATTTGCTTTCTAGAAATGATTAATAACGGTTTAATAAATACACTTATCGTACTGGAACCAGCTTATCAAAATGCAATATGTATAAACATATCAATTTCATAAACGAAAGGAAGATTACTAAGTCTTAGATAATTAGAAGCACGCGTTCATTATAAAACCATTGATATTACAAGCGCTTGAAACTCGAACAGACAGTGAGTTCTGATATAATGTTTATAAAGTTTTGACTTGTTGAAAAAAAAATGTATTTCAACAAGATTGTTTAAGATTTATTCATTTTTATTTAATACTTCTCTTATTAAGTTTTTTCACTATATTGTTACAATTTTAGATAAAGGCATGTAAGTCGCGTTAACGAAAAGAAGAAAAGAGAAAATTGCGTTTCCAAAAGGAAAAACTCCCAGGGGCGCCACGAGAGAGTTTGTTTTGAGGGTCAGAACCTAGAACCTTTGGTTTTGCAAACATTGAAATTTCTCACGTGACAGTGTATGTCTATATATGGACTGTTATGACCAATACCTCAACCATCCCCTCACCGCTAGAAGATAAATTGGGACTGCGATAGTACCTGGCTTGAAGTTCAAAATCTTCTTAATCTTCTCAGATCTATCAAAGGTGCATAGAAGGATAAAAAAGGAAATGTGTTTTAATCCGAAAAATTTAATATATTTTTAATGAACTTTACTTTCAAGCTGAAGACTTTATAAACCTCCCGCACTTTGTATTTACTTCATGATTAATCAGCTGATTCCTGCAAAATCAAACACAGGCATATATTTAGGCAGCTATTTACAGCTTTAAAAATGTCTTGGTTGCATAACAGATGAAGAACACCTTTCGTGTCAAGAAATCAGTTAAGTTCTATTCGTCTCGTTGTTAGGATAAAATTAATCTATATTTTTTAATGAAGTTGTAGATTTTTAAATTGTACGATTTATTTCAACAGACCGACAAATTGAAACATAAAGCAAAATTACTTTATTTTGCGATTATTTTTTGAAACATTTCGGAACAATATCAGAAGTTTTCAGAGACCCACTGTTTGTTTCCTGCGTCTTAAAAATAAATATAATATTTATTTTTAACGTGGTTGTAAATTTCAAATAATGAATGACAAAAACTAGATAAAAAGGGTTACTGTGAAAAAACAATACTTGATATTAGTAAATAAGTTACAGTATTTAGTAAGTGTAATAAACCAAGCAAAGGTCTCAAAATTTTCATCAACGACACAGAAAAATAGATTAAGATTTCACAAACTATGCTCAAGAAATTCTCAAGTAGTGTAATTAATCATCTTTCCATTTCATTACCAAGCATAATTTCATATTCACAGTTCACACACAGGGCAATTCAGATTTAAGCACCCGGTGGACTCCTGATCCCTCAGTTAGAGCGTTAATCTGAAGATTAATTCAGAATTTCATTATAAGAGAGAGAATTACTCGTTTTATCTCCCATTATATACTCACTAGAGTGTATGCGTATCTTTCTAGGGGCAGGGAAATTAAGCGATAAACTCGGTCGTTGACATGTTTCAGTATGCACATTGTTGTTGGTTTATAAAAGAGAGATTATTATTGAGATGAAAGACTACGGTTCAAAGTATGATTTTGAAATTGATAAATATTGCGACTAAGATTTTAATATTAAAAACAATTTAAATTCAGTAACTATGCATTCAGAATATAAAAGTTCTAAGAGCGAACTTGCCCGAAAGATGTGCTACTATTCCCACCGTCTCAAATTTGTCGCTACATGTAGGAAGAAAATTGTATTCCTAAATAGTTGATAAACGTTAAAATATTTTGCGTTATGACTAATGAAACTAATGATTATATGATTAAAAATGTTTCATGTTTTTTTTTTTTTTTTTTTTTTTTTTTTTTTTTTTTTTTTTTGAGGGGGATGGCGGCTTTGTTATCAGTCAACAACATAATCTTACCATTCTTTCCCTATTTCTCTCCTTTTATCAATAAAAAATAGAGTGTCGAAAATTCGGTCACTCTCAAGCCACACCTCATTTTATAAGGACTCTGTCACTTGTAATCATTCAAAACTACATTTTAGCTAATGAATTGTGAATTCAATGGAATACATAGGAATCTTTTCGTATACTGGTGGCATAGTAATTACAATTGCTTAGGAATAAACATTTTCCATTTTGCTAACTAATTAGGTGCAGGTTTAAGAGGGGAATTCTTGGTGCGTAAATGCTGTTAATCAAAAGCAGAGTAGGGTAGACCGGGCCTTTTTTACGCATGGGGCACGTTTACGCAGTGTCTTTTTTTCAAAACGAATTATAACTGGAGAGCCAACAGTCATAACAGATTGATGCTTCTCCCTAGTAAATATCCTCACAGGTTTTTGAGCGTCAGTCGAGATTCGGTCTAACATGCAGAGAGTATAATGTGTTTTCTATCAAGTCCAGCAAACTTTGAGTTGAACGTATTGAAGCTTATTGTGAACAAATAATACTTAGATAAAAAAGAACAAATATATAAATATTAGCGGAATTTTATCTTTTTTTTTTTTTTTTTTTTGAGAAATAAGTTTGCATGAACTGAAATTTTATTAAATTTGTGTCACTTTAAAAATAAATCCAAACTTCGCGACGGGGCAAGTTTACGCTCTGACGTCTTAGCACCTTTACGCATGTTCTTACAGTGTCTTACTTCTAAACGTACCCTGACGCTTTTTTCGCTACGAGCTTTCTCAAAACTTTTTTCGTAATTTCAGCATATTTAGTTTTGAAAATCCCCATTTAATTTTTAATTGAATTCGTTACAAATTCGTATATTGTAGCTTACAATCATATAGTGCTGTCTTCATGGACGTTCAGCTTCTATTTTATACACTATTCAATATGTAATAAATTTGCTTTATTTTAGCGATGGTAAGACATTAATGTTTAAAACAGTAACACAGAACCACGTTAGGTGTCAAAATAAATATGCGTAAACGTGCCCCGTGTTTTGGGCAAGTTTACGAAACCGATTTGGACTCAAAAATAAGTTTTTTAATGGTTAAAATACAAAGTGAGCAACAACTGAATGTGCCAATTTTGTCTCCATTAAATACTTCATAAAACTACAATGTCTAAAATTCCTTATGTTAAAACATAAAATTTAGAAAACTCATTGAAATAAGTCCTCGTAAACGTACCTTGTCTACCCTACTCTAAAATTCCCAAAAACTATTCAAAAAAAAAAATCTTTAAAATCATCAGAAAGGTAAGTGAGACAAACGCAGCAAATATCCATCAGGTAGACCACTCGCAAAAAGTTTTCAAAATGTAATTTTTTTATCACAAAACGGCAGTATTGTATTGTAATACATGTATCTCCAGTACACATAGCTGAACTTTTAGAAATCAACTTGATCAGTCGCCATTGTTATGCAGTGATTTCACTTTTGAGGAGGTGCAGCTCTTAATTTCTAAGTAATATATTTTAATTAACATGTGTTTCAATTGTTAAAAATTTGAACTGTGATATTTCTGTGAAAGATTACTTTGTTATCTTTAACTAAATTGAATTAAACTCAAATGAATTAAAGCGATCAAAAATTTTACTTCTTGCAAATTGAACGATATGACTGTTTCAAAGGTGATCCCTTTAAGAGAAAAACATGTAAAGTAATCTGTCTATGCAATTTTTGGTAGACCACTGATTTACAGGGTGGTTATAAAATTACGTGAGGTGTTCAGAGCCCACTAGCAAGTGAAGTATTGGACAAAACATTGCCAAATTTCATGAGAGTACATAGCAGACCATGGGATTTTGATTTCTACAATAAAAAATAGTACCAAAAATCACCACCAGGGTTACTTGCGAATACTGAAGAACTAAATGCCAAAAAATGCAGCACGCATCAATTTTTTGGTACAAATAACTGTTGCTTACCAAATGAGGTTCAATAAAACCAACAAGAAATTTCAATTTGTAACAGAAGAAGAATTTTACCAAAAGTCGTCAGGAAGAAATTTCGGCACGGCAGCAAGGATTTCTTTCTGAATAATATTCATGTAAGATGGTGCACCACTCCATGTTGGACTTTAGGTACTGAATGTATGGCTGAAACATTTCTTCAGTAGCAGTTTTATTACTCATGCATTTCATACGGTATGGAGACCGTGGTCGCCCAAATATTCACTTTGTGATTTTTAACTATGGAGATTTCATAACGGTGTTGTGCATCTACGACATGTTCCCGATATCTCTACTTTCAAAACTAGAAAAATGTTACAGGTTGGCGAAATTAATCCTCTCCCCCAGAGGTGTGGAAAATATTGTGCATTGTATGCAGTTCCTGGAAAACCTCGATGTTGGTCATAGTGAACCTCATTTGTTGGTAAAAATCATATTTTGTGAACAAAGTTGATGCATATTTTATCAATTAGCATTTAATCCTTCAATAGTCACAGTAATACACCTTTTCAACGCCAAAATTTCCCCTGGTGGCGATTTACTATATATATGTATTATTATTATTTTTTTTTTTTTTCAGAATCGAAATCCCATGGTCTACTGTTTATGCCCATGAAGTTTGGCAATGTTTCGTCCAATACTTCACTCGCAAGAAAACTCTGAACACCTCACGTTATTTTACAACCACCCTATAGTTATGTTACTTTATAATAGAATACATCATTTTTAATTTTCGAATTCAAACAGGACATGACTACCTACTAAAACATCAACCGACAAAAACAACAACAGAGTTGGACTGGCGGACTCTCCAACTCGCCTACTATGCTCAACTGATTCCGAATTGATTGATGACCACTTAAACTCATGTCCTGGGCTTCATGGCATAGTAGTTGAAAATACTGGCGATGATTTAATGTTTTACTGCTTCTCTGAACTGTATTGTGCTGTCCGAGAAAGAATTTTGGCACAATGCCCAGGTCTGGCGTAGGCTAAAAAAGAAAGGAAAAAGCACTGTTTTGTTGTCATTTTAATTTTTTTTAGATCACATGAAGACATACCAACGCAGGAGAGAAAAACTGTTGACTGTCCTTCTTTTTATGAAACTTAAATGCAATTTAATCTTTTAATTGTGCATTGCATTTCGCTTCTAGAAAGAATTGTTTATTTGATAAGCAATTAGCAAACAAGCATTTTAAAGACAATATTTAATTTGTGCTAATACATTGAAAAGCTGTTGAGTCTTGAAATAAAAGTAGATTACATTAATGACATTTTTAGAATAAGTCTTTAAAAATATCTTTCTTTGTAACAGTGAACCTATATTTCTCATTGCTTGCAACAACTCCAAGAGAAAAAAAAACGTTTTCTTTTAGTTTCTATTGTGTTATTCTTGCTGTATATTAACTAGCAATTTTAACTACATGCAAATTTTGACTTACCACTCTTCGAAACGAAACACGGCACACGTTTCATTTTTGTTCATTTTTTAGGAAAATATTGTTTCTCTGCAAAGAAATCTGTCGCTCATATTTTTTTCTTTGCTTCATTGAACCATGAAACTAGAATAATGAAAGTGAAGCTGAATTACATATTGCAATAATGTACGTGAAATTTTTCTAAGTTTCGATTTTCATGCCGGATATTTCTTAATCGTTTTAGATATATTCTAGAATTTTAGTGTGCTTAATTGTAGCTAAATGTTTTACATCGTATTTTGTTTTCAGTTTCAGAAAGTTAGTGGCTTAATTTAGCAATATGCAAAAACAATTTTCTCAAAGAATTTAGGAGCATTTAAAGACTTAAATCATAAGCAATTTGCAATCCACAAAAAAGAAAAAAAAAACAAACAAACGAAAAAACAATTAATTTAATAAGAAAAAAGGAAACTCTTCGTTATGCAGTATTTTTGGAGCTACATTTCTGATATTTGTTATTTCTAGAAAGAGTACAGTGCGTTTTTAAAGTCGTGCACTGGCAGAAAAACTACTTCAGATTTGAACTTTTTTTTTTTTTTTAGTAGTAATCATTATCTCATTTTTTTTTTTTTTTTTTGACATAACGTTAATATTTTTTCAATGTGCACCTTTCGTCGCTCTGAGATGATTTAGACAGCTTTCAACTTTCGGGTCGGGTAGTCATAATTTAATTATGTAGGGAGCGAGGGTTTGGTGAATGAATGTAAACTGTCTAGTTTGAATTTGCAATCTGTGTTAAAACTAAAGGTGGGTGGGTTAACCCTTAAAACTCCCCTCGTGGAGCCGCTGGGAGTTTTTCTTTATTGGACACCATTTTCAGATTTGGATGTTAGCAACACCTGACATGCCTTGAGCTAATACTGTAACAATGAGGAAAGCATTTGATGAGATAAGCATCAAAAAATAATAACTAATGTAATGCATAAATCTTAAATACAGTGAAGGCGGGTATATTGAATCCGTGAATAATTGAATCAACCGCTTTATTGAATCGAATCGTCAAAAACAGAACAAAACCCAACTTTATTGAATTTGCCGCTTTATTGAATCAATCGTTTTATGCAGTGTTGGGCATTAATCAACTAAATCCTCTACCGACTAAAGTAATCTGACTCCCATTTAGTTCAGACTAATATTTTAAAAATTTAATTCAATTGCAGACGAAGATTAACGTTAGTTTAAACTAACTCGTTAGTTGACTAAAAAAAACTAATTTAGTTCAGATTGATTTAGTTCAGATTAAATTAATCAGATTGAATTTAATCAAACTAATTTAATCAGATTGATTTAGTCAACTAAAGTAATCAGATTAAATTTCGTCAGATTAAAATTTTTACTAAATCTAATCAGATTGAAATAAATCTACACTGTTAAAACTACAGATTGCGTTTGGTTTATTTAAGGGGTTCCTTTCTCTTCTCCCCCCCCCAATGAATATTAAGTAGCTCCTAATGTGTTACGGGGGGGGGGACATTGGGGGTTGGCGGGCTGCCCCCCTTACCGATTTAAGACCTTAAAAAAATCAATAATTTTTAAAAACATCCCCTTTGGAGTGACGCAGTTTGCGACATGACCCACGCTACCCCCCCCCCCCCCCCATTTGGTACACAATACTGCTTTTGGTCTTTATCTTTATCTTCTTTATCTTTACTAATAATAAAGCTGAAAGTCTCTCTGTCGGGAGGATGTCTGTAGGATGTCTGGATCTCTGTGACGCGCATAGCGCCTAGACCGTTCGGCCGATTTTCATAAAATTTTGCACAAAGTTAGTTTGTTGCATAGTGGTGTGCACCATTGTGCACCTCGAAGCGATTTTTCGAAAATTCGATTTTGTTCTTTTTCTATTCCAATTTTAAGCCCATTTTTCACAGAAATTTAATAAAATGGGAAAGAATTTGTTCTGAAAATTATCTTTCTTTATCTTTCTCCTTTTCTTTTCTTTTTAAATAACAAACCTGAAAGTCTCTCTGTATGGATGTTTGGATCTCTGTGACGCGCATAGCACCTAGACCGTTCAGCCGATTTTCATGAAATTTGACACACAATTAGTTTGAAGCATGGAAATGTGCACCTCGAAGCGATTTTTCGAAAATTCGATTTTATTAATTTTCTATTAAAATTTTAAGCCCTTTTTCACATAATCTTTACTAATAATAAAGCTGAAAGTCTCTCTGTCTGGAGGATGTCTGGATGTCTGAATCTCAATGACGCGCATAGCGCTTAGACTGTTCTGCCAATTTTCATGAAATTTGGCAAAGTTAGTTTGTATCATGGGGGTGTGCAACTCGAAGCGATTTTTCGAAAATTCGATGTGGTTCTCTTTCTATTCCGATTTAAGGAACAAAATTATCATAAGATGGACGAGATTACCATAACGTGGAACCATAACATGGGCATAAGCCAATTGGCGATAAAATTCACCATACATTATTTGTAAATATACAGGCGGACCAAAAGACCTTTTAATTTTCTATTACGGGCAAAGCCGTGCGGGTACCACTAGTACTGGAATAAAGGCTTGATTTTTTTCATATCCAGATAGCCGATGCCTATTCCCTATTGCAGTTACTTATATGAGGGGATGCCCCCCTCTCAAAAAGAAATTCACTCCACTCAAATTATGGGGGATGGTTAAAAACGCGAAAATTTTCCAAAAACAAACCTTTAAATTTTGAAATCTGCGCCACCCGCCCCACTAATTCCCCCCCCCCCCCCCTGTAGGCCACACCACTTCTGATCTTATTCGAATAAAATGCTTGAATTTTTTTATCCAGACGGCCGATGCTTGTTCTGTTTCAAAGTAACTTACTTAAGGGGATACCCCCCCTTAGATTGAACCCCCCCTCAAATTACGGGGGAAGGGGCTCCCCCCAAAAAAAACATAAGTACAAATTTTTTTCAAAAACAAGCGCTAAAAATTTTAAGTTTGAACCAACCTCTCCACTGCCCCCCCCCCCCCGTAGACCACACTGCTTCTGGTTTTATTGGAATAAAATGCTTGAATTTTTTAAATCCAGATGGCTGATGCATGGTCTGTTTCTGAGTAACTTACGTAAGGGGATACCCCTCCTTAAATAAGAAAGTCCCTCATATTCTGGGGGGGCTCCCCCACCTTCAAAAAACCTATTAAAACACGAAAATTTTTCAAAAACAAACCTTACAAATTTGAAGTCGGCGCCACGGACCCCGTTAGTCTGGATCACCGGATAATCCGGCTCGATCGATTTGACCGATTTCCCTTTACATTTAAAGAGCGATCGTCAAAATTCCATAATAATTATTTATTTAACCCTCTCACAGGCAAGACCGTGTTATGTCGTTTATTGAGTTCCATTTTCTTCGCAATGCAACTTTTGAATCAATTTGTTTTACTCGATAGGGAAAAAATTGAACTGTCACAGGAGAAGATTACAGATTTTGTAATAACAAAGTAGACATGTTTACTGTTTATTTGTAATTCTATGTGTTTCCTTTTAAGGTGATTTTCAGTGAGTATGTTTTATTTTGTTTTGTTTTTTTCATTCTCCGGATTTTCGATATTCCGGATTGGGTCGGATTTCAATTAATTCAAATTATCGAGGTTCTACTGTAATGCCCCCCCCCCCCCAACCAAAAAACAAATCAAAATATTATTACATTTTCTCATGGTTTCGATATTTTTTTGTATTTTTCAAGCAAACGTTCAAAGTTTTCCCCGCGGTGGGGGGGGGGGGGGGGAGCGGGTCCTGACCTTCATGACCCCTCTTTGTATCTGCAATTGACATACACTTGGACATAAAAATATACATCTGTACACCAATATACTCGGGATAACAAGTTACACTCATATACTCGTATATACACGTATTTACTTGTGTTTGCACGTACTTTGATGTACATACACGTGGCAAATACAAAATTAGTGTGTAAACGTATATACTCGGATTAACACGTTTACATACGTGTATACGTACTTACTCGTATATACACGTACTTACTCGTATATACACGCATTAACACGTGTATGCATCATAAATATGTATTTTAACTTACAAATACAAATGTACGTCTGTACACGAGTATACTTGGGTTAAACAAGTATCTACACGCATATTCTCGTCTGTACACGTACATACTCGAAAATACAAGTATTTTTTCTTATATGCACGCATGAATATATATATATACACGTTTAAAAGCTAATTTACCTCTGTACACGAGTACACTTGGGGTAACACGTATCTATACGCATATTCTCGTGTGTACAAGTACACACTCTTATATACACGTATTTACTCGTGCAAAAATGCATAAATATGCATATACGCGTAGAAATACAAATGTACCATTGTACACGAGTATACTCATAATATCCTCCTCGGTCCCCTTGTATCACATGTGATACATAAGTTTCACAATTTTCTGTGAAGCCTGAAACGCAAAAACAAATTTGGGACCGGTTGTATCACACGTGATACAAGTTGAAATACCGCATATAATTTTCTCGTTTAGTCAGCAGATGGTAGTACCTTTCCATGATAGGGATTTCAAGTAGAGTCTCAGAATCAAAACAAGATGGCTGCGCGTCCTCGAAGTAAGTATTTTTTTCTTTTTTATATACAAATATTAAGCTCTTTTTAAGCTATGCATTTTCTTTGCATGTGTACTTTTTACTAGTTAACACCAAAAAAATAAAATTTGATTGAAATATTTAAGCATAATGACTTGTTAAATTTATTTGTATCACATGTGATACAAGGGGTCCTAATCACTTTATGAACACACTTTTTTAATCTATTTTGTTTTAATTTTTTGAAATATTTTGGAAGAATTTGCAGAGTGATATAATTATTTCTCAAGGTAAAATCTTTAGTTGAGGTGTTTGCTTTTTATTTTCATCTATTTTTCATGATATTTTTTTTTTAATAAGTTTTTTTTTCAGTGAAATATTTGACACCAGATGCAGTTTTGGAGCTGATGAATCGTGATGATTCTGATGTAAGTTCACTGTCAGATGAAGATGATTATCAAAGTGATCATGGAAGTGAGATGGAAGAAGAAGATGATCCGGATGTATCATCTGACTTTTTTTGCTCAACGCTTTTCACGAAAATAAAAAATAATGTTACTGTACTACTATGATACTACTAATATGTACCTAAAAACGTCAATAAATCTTGATTTTCATGTTGGATTTATTAAATGTATGTATTGTGTGATTAAAGACTAAGATTTAATTAATTTTTTTAATCTTGCTTGATACTTAAAAAAATTCTGATTGTAGTGTCTTGGTCCTGATGTATCACATGTGATACATCCCCCCTAGCTGCTATAAATTAAAAATAATTTTTTTTATCGTACTTTTCTACATCATAGTGACCATAACAACTATTTAAGTACTTCTTACCAAATATCAAGCTTTTATTTTTCTCTCGGGTCTGAGGAGGTTAAACACGTATCTATGTCTTTTCTCGTGTGGAATCGCACTTACTCGTTTGTACACGTATTTTCTCGTATATGCATGCATAAATATGTATATAAACGTTTAAATACAAATTTACCTTTGTACGCGAGTTTAGTCGGGTTAACACGTATCCATACACAAATTCTAGTATGTACACGAACATACTCGTATATACAAGTATTTAGTCGTGTTTGCACACATAAATAAGTATACAGGATGTATCAGTACAGCGTTTACATATTTTCAGGGCAGATACAGTGCACCTAGACGCGATAGTGACGACACAAAGTGTAAGACAGGGCACGATTAAGAGGAGAAAACATGTTTATTATTTTTAATGCAGCAAAAATACTGGTAAGATTTGTCTGGTGCATACAACAGATGTTGCTACGTAAACCGAAGCATCAGATGACGGTGCATGCGCACACGTGGTTTTTTTTCCACCAGGAAGTCCGGGACCCGCCCGGTATTTTTGCTAAATTTCGATATTACGGGCGGGGTCGTAATTTCGAACACCTTCTTTGATGATGATCGTTGGCCCCTTAATTTTCTTTTTCCTTAGTTTTTTGCTTATCTTATTCGTGTTTTGTCTTCTTGGTGATTGGTGTTGTCACTACCGCGCCAGGAACGTGTTTCCGACCATGCATTGCTATGTGTTTCCCCCCGTCTAGGTGTACTCTATCTGACCTGAAAGTCTGTAAACGCTGTACTGATAAACATTGTGTACACTTAGAAGTTTGAATATAAATCCGTGCACTAATAGACTCGGGAAATACGTATTTATACGTAAAATTTCGTGTTTACACTTACGAACTCGTATATACACGTATTTACTTCTGTTTGCACGTAGAGATACAAAATTCCTGTAGACACGAATATACTCAGGTTAACACGTACAGCTCCGTATATACACGTACACACTCGTATATACACGTACTTACTCGTATATACACGTACTAACTCGTGTATGCACGCATAAATATGTATTTTAACCAAAAATACAAATGTACCTCTCTACTCGAGTATACTCGGGTTAAACACGTATCTATACGCATATTCTTGTGTGTGCACGTACATACTCGTATATACTTGTATTTTCTCATGTATGCACGCATAAAAATGTATATGCAATCTTAAATACAAATGTACCTCTACATACGAGTATACTCGGTGTAATATTTATCTATACGCATATACTCGTGTGAATACGTACATACTCGTATTCTCTTATATGCACGCATAAATATGTATATACAAAGCAAATTTCTCTGTACACGAGTATATTCGGGGTAACAAGTATCTATACACATATTCTCTCGTGTGTTCACGTACATACTCGTTTATACACGCATTTATTTATGTATAAACGCACAAATAGGCATATACACATAGAAATACAAATGTACCATTGTACACGAGTATACTCGGGCTAAAAAAAGAACCTAAACATCTATTCTCGCTTGTACACGAACTTACTCGAATATACACGTATTTTCTCGTATATGCATGCATAAATATGTATATATACTTTTAAATACAAAATTTACCTCTGTTCACGAGTATACTCGGATTAACACGTATCCATACGTATATTCCTTTGTGTACACGTATATACTCGTGTTATACATGTATTTACTCGTGTATGCAAAAATAAATTTGTACATACACTTAGAAATTAAACATATCTCCGTGAACGAATATACTCGGGATAACACGTATTTTTTACGTATAAACTCGAGTTTACAAATATGTATCGTATATACACATATTTTCTTGTGTTCACACGTACTTGGTAGGTATATACACGTAGAAATACAAAATTCCTGTATACACGAATATCGTCGAGTCAACACGTATATACACGTATATGTACAAAAATACTCGTATATACACGTACTTACTCGTATATACACGTATAAAACTCGTGTATGCACGCTTAAATATGTATCTTAACGTACAACTACAAATGTATCTCTGTACACGAGTATACTCGGGTTTAAACACGTATCTATACGCATATTCCTCGTGCGTACATGAACATACTCGTATATACTTGTCTTTTCTCGTATATGCACGCATAAAAGTGCATGTACTAGATTAAATACGAATTCACCTCTGTGCACGAGTATACTCGGGTTAACATGTATCTATATGCATATTCTCGTGTGTACTCGAACCATACTGTGTATATACACGTACTTTCTCGTATATGCACGCTTAAATATGTATATAAACGTAGAAATACAAATGTACCTCTTTACACGAGTGTACTCGGGGGTAACACATATCTATACGCATATTCTCATGTGTACACGTATATACACGTAATCTCTCGCTTGTGTGCACGTATAAATATGTATATACACAATTAAAAGCAAATTTACCTCTGTACACGAGTATACTCGGGGTAACACATATCTATACGCATAATCGTGTGTACACGTACATACTCGTATATACACGTATTTAGTCGTTTATAAACGCATAAATATGCACATACCCGTAGAAATACAAATGTGCCATGTTACACGAGTATACTCGGGTTAAAGAAATATCTATAAGACTATTATCATGTGTGCACGTACCTACTCGTATATACACGTGTTTTCTCGTATATGCATGCATCGATATGTAAATACACGTTTAGATAGAAATTTACCTCTGTACGCGAGTATACTCGGGGTAACACGTATGTATAAGTATATTCTCGTGTGTACATGAACATACTTGTATATACACGTACCTTCTCGTATATGCACGCTTAAATATGTATATAAACGTAGAAATACAAATGTACCTCTTTACACGAGTATACTCGGAGTAACACGTATCTATACGCATATTCTCATGTGTACACGTATATACACGTATCTTAGCTTGTGTGTACGCATAAATATGTATATACACAATTAAAAGCAAATTTACCTCTGCACACGAGTATACTCGGGGTAACACGTATCTATACGCATAATCGTGTGTACACGTACATACTCGTATATACACGTATTTATTCGCTTATAAACGCATAAATATGCACATACACGTAGAAATACAAATGTGCCATCTTACACGAGTATACTCGGATTAAACACGTATCTATAAGCCTATTGTCGTGTGTGCACGTACTTACTCGTATATACACGTATTTTCTCGTATGTGCCTGCATAAATATGTATATACACGTTTAAATAGAAATGTACCTCTTTACACGAGTATATTCGGGGTAACACATATCTATAAGCATATTCTCGTGTGTGCACGAACATACTTGTATATACACGTACTTTCTCGTATACGCACGCTGGAATATGACGTAGAAATACAAATGTACCTTTTTACACGAATATACTCGGGGTAGCATGTATCTAGACGCATATTCTCATGTGTACACGTACATACTCTTATATACACGTACATACTCTTATATACACGTATTTACTGGTGTATGCACACATAAATATGTATATTTACTTAAAATTTTAAATATACCTCCGTACACGAACATACGCGGGATAACACGTTTATATACGTATATACCCGCACGTAGTCGTATGTACACGCATTAACTCGTGTATGCTTGCATAAATATATATATATACTCGTAGAAATACAAATGTGCCTCTGTTCATGTGATATTTATATTTTACGAATTTAATCTGAATTAAAAAAGTAATCAAATCAATTTGATTACTTTTAATCTGATTACTTTTAGTCTGACTAAATTCAATCTGATTAATTTAATCTGAACTAAATCAATCTGAACTAAATTAGTTTTTTTAATCAACTAACGAGTTAGTTTAAACTAACGTTAATCTTCGTCTGCAATTGAATTAAATTTTTAAAATATTAGTCTGAACTAAATGGGAGTCAGATTACTTTAGTCAACTAATCAATCAATTACAAATTTAGTTGATTTTTTTAGTTGATGCCCAACACTGGTTTTATGGAACCAAAATATTTAGAAAAAACGTGATTTATATAAGCGGCGGTCACTGTAGTATTTTTTGAATGCATTTATTTATCAGTACAGAATTTGTCAACAGCTTGTATAACGTTTCGTTGCACAATGCATTTCTATTCTTAACTTACTTCCCTTCAGACATAAAACATACTAATAACAACATAAAAGTCTGCCTTTAAGTATCTTTTGAGTATTTATAGGAATGACTTTACCAGTAATTAACTAATGAAGAGTTGCCTACATCATATGATTTGCTATTTTGTGTGAGTTTATGGAATCTAAATATAGTGGGGAATTTATATGAGATCGTTAGGAATTAAGATCACAATTCCACTTGAAGATTGGAGCTTCGAAAATTCGCGAAAGGTATGCTTTCACGAATTCGTGTGTGGTTAATTTCCCGATTCAATATATCATTGGCTTCCCGATTTAATATGTCCTTCTCTTCTGCCTCTAATACCCTTTCTGCGATTCAAAGCATGTAGTGGATTATGGTATTTTGAATGAAATTAGAAATGCAGCGCTATTCTGCACAGATAATAAGAATAATTTTTGTTTAAATGTAAAAAATTATTGAAAAAAATATATATGAAGCAAACAATCAATTTACAGTTGTGCTTTTGTTCTTATTTCGTTGACTTAGTTATTCATAGAGTGAGTTTTGAAGCAATATGATTATTGCCTATCTATTTATTCATTTTTGTTTTAGAAATTATAATTTATTCTTGGGAAAAGTATTTTTGTGTAAACTAAAAATAAAACATTTAGCTTAACGAAAAATACATTTTAAAACTAAGTGCAAGAAGATGTGTTCTTCTTTTCTCAGATAGTAATATGTTTGAAAAATAAAACACTAATTCTGACAAACAATCCTGTTTTGGATATGCTTTGGACTTCCAAAGAGATCGGTACTAAGTACGTTTGCACATTTTTGTAGTTGCCTTCGGACGTTATAAAAGTACTTTTTATTTTCTTCTTGGGGCAGATCAAAGTTTTTTCAAAGCAGATTCTGTAAAAAGATATCTTTTTCAAAGCCACGCTTAATCCATCCCTTGCTTAAATAATTCGTGCAATACATGTAAGATAATAAGTGAGTCTAAGGTGGCCACAAAGTTAAATTTTGATGATTTTTCGTAATTTACTAGTTTGGTGTATTTGACTGACATTTTTTATGCTGAATTTTATACTTATCTGTTACACAGATCAAATGCCATTTTTTAAAGATAAAATCGAACTATTTTTAAAGGCACTTGTAGGCAAATTGTAGCTTGTGGACTACCTTTGGAGTAGGTGTTCCACAAGTGATCCCCATGCATTAAAATCACTCTGAAATGTGAAAAAAAATATTGCATTTTTTACGCTTCTGGAAGGGTAAGAAAATGTGAAATTAAAATAAAAAATAAATAAAACTACAAGATTCATAAATAATTTTTAAAAAAATAAGGGAAGTTCCCCAAATAAGGTCAACCTAGGGAGAAAATTCTTCTTCATTTATGATTTGATTGGGGCATTTTTATGGCCTCGTTATAATTTACGAATATTTTATGACTGATGCATGTTTTTAGTGATTTAAATACTTTTCATAATATTATTTAAAAATATTTTAAACGCATAGCTTCAATATTTGATTTTTGAATATATTTTATGAAAGCACTAAGTACCAAAATTTATTCCCTAACTTTTCCCCCAGTGTAAGTAAAAAACAAGGAAACATTTATTTTGGGTCAAACGACCAATAAGCTTACATTTTTGTGTTTTTATTTTAAATATTATGTAATATGATAAGGAAAATCCTCTTTATATTTAATTTCCTTGAAAAAGAAATTATTACTTTCAATTATAATTACTCACAAATATTTTTATGTTTGTCCATAGTGAGCTGCGCCATTCCCTCACAATAGTAAATCAACCCTTTAGAATCAGAATGGTTTTAAAGACAATAATAAAAGGTTTAGCAGTTTACAGCTACCAACACAGAACATAGCACCTTGTTTGGGTCTTCAAGTTTTTGAATATTTCGCTCGGGGATGAATTTGAATTAATAAAACTACGTAAGGTTTTTTTTACGTTCGTCATTCCCTCACTTCGCTTTTAGTGTGCAAGTAAAATAATGCATGAAAATTGAATAATCATAAGTTTCTTCCTGGTTTAGAAATATTTATGTGTGATTGAACTCTCTCTCTCTCTCTCACACACACACAGAGATCAACTAGGCCTAGCTACTAAAACCAAATTTTTACAAATTCGTCATCCCTCACTAAGGCAAAAGGTGAGATAATGACACTAATTTTTAAAGTGAGGAAAAATTATTTTCAATCCTTAACTAATAGACTATCTTCTAATTTTAAAGCATTTAATTTTTTTTCTTTTTCTAAGCAAACGTTTCCCTTATTTTGTTCTTGTGATCATCTTTTTTTAAGAATAAATTACACACTCGTTTCCGTATTTAGTGTAGTTAACGGAGTACTTCTAGTTACGTAACCTTAACATCGATCCATGTAAGAATCGTACCTTCCAAACTGTCTCTACTTGAAAATGTCACTGTTCATATTATTACTACTGTTGCACTATCATAGTGACTTCTCGATTTAACAAAGATGTAATTTGTAAAATAAAATATACTCCATTCTGATAATATTTCATATTCTTTAATTTATACTATTTAATCATTCTTTAGATTTGAAAAATTAATCTATTTATTTAAATATTGTGGATAATTTTCTGAATATGTATTTTTTTGCTAAGTCATTACATTCATCTATCCGTATAAAATGTTCAATCACTTTGCATCCACTTTACTTTTACTGAACTTCTTGAGCTCAATATGACTGTTTTTTGTGAGAAGTACCAAAAATTAAATATAAATGTATGTATTTGTGATACAAAATAATGATTTTTACAGAGTTGGTTTATGACAGTTCAGTTTTCTATTAAAGTTTATACTAACGAAAACACATTACCAATGCAGCACCGCAAAACTTTATTTGAACGTAGGAAATATGAAAAAAATGTTACATAAAATTATTTGCATTCATTAAATTATACAATAAACTTTGATGTTAGGGAGCTTATAATGGTCTTAAAAGTGCTTAAACTTCGTAACGGAAAGTGTATATTATGCTACGATATTAAAAAATGTAACAATTACTCTCAGTACAGCTTCATTTCATTAAAAAATGTATTTCAAGTAAAATATAGAAAGAAAACTTTCTAATATCTTTCTCCAACAAAATTTAATTTATTTTTTAAAAAGGAAATGCTCATTTGAAGTCGGTACAAACTAATTGTATACTGCAAAACAACTGTGAAACTATTGTTGCTTAACTCTTTCAGTTTCTGATATTTATTGAAATTTGGGAACAACATCAGTTCACTATTTTATGCTACTAAATCACGAGCAATAGAATTTACCCACTTCGTCATTTGAACGAACGAAAATTTATTATTTTTTAATTAACTTTTTTTTTCTTTTTAATTCTGCTACCCAGTATTAACTTTTTTTTTTGTATTTTCCATCTTTTTATCTCTTAGTAAAAGAGCTGTCAAAGCAGAATTTTGCAAAATAGCGTAAGTTTTTAATCTGTATTTATAAAAATCTGTTTAAAAAATGGAAAAATAAATTGTACTTAATGTTTCAATATTAATTGAATCTGTTGGAGCTGTTTATCGTCCCACGGTTTGCTTAATAATGGCAATTTTTTTTCAGCCATTAATATTTGGTGTTACATAACTTTAATACAGCAAAACGTATTATTTTTTTGCTTTGTCAAACTATTCAAGTTAAATGCAGGCAGAATGATTCTCAATAATAAAATTCTAGTACATGTTATATTATATTTATGGCACATTTTTAAAATCGAATGCAAAAAAAAAGATTTCCTATGCATTATAAAATATCCAACAACATGAATGAATTGTTTTGGATTTGTAAAACTAAGTAAAAAATAAGTTTATTTTTTGACTTATAAAACAGTGAATCATTAAGTTCCTTACAGAAGTACATATTAAGCGAGGGAATTTTTATGATCAGTATAAAACCGAAACGTTCACGAATAATCAAAAAGAAAATTTATGAAAACAGACGATTTTTTAAAAATTATGCTTGAATTACGAAAGACTTGTTCTTATGCTTATATGCGTATCTCTTTTTTTACGTACTCCTTTAATTAATTATTTATAAATAATAAATGTAGGAAAGTGAAATAGCGGATCAAAGTGAACTGGTGAAATATTTACTATGCTTTCAGCGTCACTTAGTAATATTTTAAGTATGTAGTAACGCATGTAGTCTATTACAGTCAAAAAAAAAAAAAAAACCTCTGAAAATCAAAGAAATCTGAAAATATATACAAGCAATTTTCAAAAATTGATACGCATATTGTAATATTTTGCAGGAAGTAAAAATTATAGTTGTTGGAAGTAAAAACTATTTTTGTCATTAAAAATATGGTTCTCGTTATTAGCATTTTAAATATTAATTGAGACCTTCTAATATTCGGTGCAATATTTGTTTGTTTAATATTAAGCTTGTTTGTTTTTTAAAGGCTTTGTATAGTTAGTCAAGTGCATACGGAGCAAAAAGAATTAGTTCATTTCATTTAACTATTCAATTATTTATCAAATCACTTACGTATTCATTTATTAATTGCTTCTTTTACATTCCTTCATCTAATAATTCCCTTATTTTTTCATTCACTCACATTTCATTTTTCATTCATTTTTAATTTATTCACTATTTTATTCATTCGTTAACTTTGTTTCATAAATTAACTTATTTATTTATTTGTTTATCCTTCATTTCCCTTTCATTTATTTGTTCATTATTTTATTTACTCATTCATTTGATCAAAAATATCTTTAACAATCAAATAGATTTTTTTTTAACATTTCCTTTTTCTTTTTGCCGCATGAAAAAAAGAAGTGAAATATTTCCAACTTTTTTTAAAGGTGCAAACTTACTGCCAAAAATTTAAAATAATGTTTTGATGCAATTTTTATTTCAAAATATATTGTTCTTTCTAAATGTACCGTAATTTTCAAAAAACAATTTCTATTTGATCATTTTGGAAAAATTAACTTCTTATCTTAACTATTTGACTTTGCCCCACATTCCCTTACATACACTGCAATATAGCACTTTCATATATGTATAATTCATGTTTTAGACGCAGTGTCAGTGTGCAGTAAATTTAAGTAAAGGAACGCGCAGCTGACTGTAACCTTGACGAAAGTTTGGCAGACAGGTTACTGATGTTCCATTGCACTTATAAAGTCGATTTTGTAAGTAAAATAATAATAATTTGCATGCAAGTAACAAAAGCTTTCAACGACACTATTTCGTAATAAAATTTAAGGACTACTCCGGTACTTGTTCCTTCAACTAAATAACAATTTAATATAGTGGCTGTTAATAGTTGATTTTATTTTTCTCTCAACGAATACTTCGAACACTATTAATTGTTGTACATAAAATTCAATTTAAAATGCTTCATATTGAGCAAAAGTTAGTTTGAATATTTTAATTTCGTCTTAGTATTTATGACATTAGTTCAATACGTATTCAGGGTATAATTATAAAAGCACCGTTATTAATACTGCATAGAAGCTTCACCGGATTCGACGAAACTTGTTTATAACATGAAATTGTTAAAGCAAAAAAATCATACCATAATATGCATTATTATACATTGTAAACCTTTAAGACCTAAAAGAAGATACTGAAACGAAAAGCAAAATCCAGATTTTTTTCATAAGTTTCAGCAAGAAAGCTTTTAATTACGAAGAGTTTAAAAAATATTTTCGGAAGTGTTTAAAAAGTTACTGAAGCCGAAAATTAGAAGATGGCTTCACTTTTTGCAGCTGCTTGGGACAAAATAAGTTTCTAATAAATTAAGAAATTTGCCTTTTTTTCTTCCAAGATGAGTTTTTAGAGTTTAAAAGTGCAGAACGAAAAGTAGCAATTCCTGTGCAAAAAGTACTTTTAACTTTTAAATAGATATTAGTGCATTACATAAGAGATGCGTGTTTTATTAGACCCCAAGGAAATTTCGTCTGCTAGTTTTGGGACTAAGTTAGTGGAACATGTTCATTAAATCTCCAAAAAAGTGTATTAAACTTACAATCGCGAAACGTTATCAGAAAATTTCTAACAAGCGTTCCGTTTGACTTCTTAACTCCTGAAAAATTGATTTTTTAAATAGATATTAGTGCGTTACAGAAGATATGTGTGTTTTATTAGACCCCAAGGAAATTTCGTCTGTTAGTTTTGGGACTAAGTTAGTGGAACATGTTCATTAAATCTCCAAAAAAGCGTATTAAACATACAATCGCGCAACGTTATCGGAAAATTTCAAACAAGCGTTCCGTTTGACTGATTAACACCTTAAAAAATTGTAATCCGACTAAAATATTTAAGAACACTTAAGTTTGCAGTACAGTGTCATAATGTGTATTTGTCTTCATTATTTAGAATATTGAGTAGCCATTTCTTTGTCAGAAACATTATAAAAAATCAAACAACCTTGCGTTGACACAATCTTACTTTAATCTAAAACCTCAACTTCATAAAAACAAAAGCAGTTTCACTACATCCTGAAACATTTTTATTTTAAACTGTTTTCATACCCAAATGCATGATATAATTTTTAGTGTTTTGTTTTATAAATGCATTTTGATTATTTTATTGTAAGTTTAAATAAATTTGGTACATAAAAAGCAAAGTTATTTTACAAATCTCTCCTTTTTAAAACAACTTTTGCACTGGTGTACTCTTAAAACGTTTAAAGTTAAGCTGCAAAAATTGGAGTATTTTGAATTTCAAAATATAATTTTTGCCGATCATTTTGATACCAAAACTTGCTCTGAACATGATTCCGAGATATTATGCAAGATATATGGCAAGTCTTGTTTTCGTGTTTCTTATTTCATAAGTCCAATCTTTTGTACTTCTTGAAACAGAAAACCTTTTGTTTAACTTTCAATACTTCAATTAAAGACCACTAACATATATATTTGGTTATTTTTGTTATTTATCTTTTGCTACATAAAGTAGAACTCATGGTTCCTCTAAGACTAGGGACGCATTTTAAAAGAGCTTTACAAACTGCCAAGATGGACACGATATATAAGCGGATATGCAAGCTAGTTGATAATTATTTGTAGAAAAGTCTATCAAATGTGACATCCTAAACCTGAATAACACAGGAACAAAGGATATAGGGGAATGTGGGGCAAAGTGAAATGTTTAAGATGACTGAGTTTTTTCAAAATTAATAAATCAGAAATTTGCTTTAAAAATTACAGTACATAAATAAAGTACATTGTATTTTATGATAAAACTTATGTTGATACAGTATTTTTTATTTTTGGCAGTAAATTTCAGTCTTCAAAAAAAGATGGAAATTTTTCAGTTTTTTTCCCATGGGGAAAAGTGAAAAATAAAATATTTTTCTAATGAAAAATTTTCTATTCGATTGTAAAACATAATTTCTTATCAAAAGAATCAGTGAATAAAAGGTTGAATGAATAAATGAAAAGATAATGAAGCAAAAAATGAATAATTAAATGAATAAATCAATTGATAAATGAAGAAAAATAAATGAGCGAGTTAAAGAGTAAATGAAAACGAAAATATGTGAATGAATGAATAAATAAGTGAATTACTAAATGAAGGAATGTAAATGAATTAATTAACAAATGAAAATGTAAGTGATTTAGATTAAATAATTAAGTGAGTAAATGAAACAAACTAATTCACAATAGCCCCGCATGTACAATTTATCGAATTGCACAATTTAATAAAAATACAAATAAGCTCAATATTAACTACATTTTTGCTGCATTGAATGCTAGAAGGTCTCAATTTCAAATGATAATAAAAAGAACTTTATCATTTTATAGTAACAAAAAAAAATTGACTTACAACAAAATATTACAATATGAGCATTATTTTTTTAAATTGCCTGTAATACCAAATGTTTTAATTTTCGGCGGTATTTTTTTCCTGACTGGAATAGACTACCAATGGTACTATATAGTTAAAATAATACCAGATAGGTGGAACTAAAAGCAGAGTGAATATTTCTCCTTTTCACTTTGCCCCATGTTCCCTTATTAAATGTTTATTAATACGCTTAGATCCACTCATCAAAATAAGAGCTCTTAATGGACATTCTTCAAGTACATAGGGTGTTCCGTTTTAACTTGCAAGACTTTTATTTTCTCAACCGTTAGTCCTAGACGTATACTTCCAATTGCAAAAATGTTCAAAATCAGCTGTAGCGTTAAGATATTGAAAGTTTGAAGCAAAAATAAAAATGAGTCAGAAAATACAAAATTTATTTTTTTATACTGGTCCTAGTTCCCCTAACCAATATTTAGAGAAATAATCTTCATTGAAAGTTTTTACTAAAACAAAAAATTGATCAAAACTGAAGGATATATCCCAGTTCAAAGTTTTAAGGGACCATACGGAAGATGAGATTTTAATTTATCGCCCTTTCAGATGAATGACAGGTCGTCAAAGTAAGAAAACCAGGTATTTATATTTTTCATTACTGTCCAAAAATAAATGTAAATGCTATTCCGTGATACGCAAAAATACACTACAAAACTTCGAGCAAATTGAAAAAACACACTCTATGCACACATAATTTTAAACACTTCTTAACAGCTATAACTTCCCCCAAAAAGTTTCATTTACAGCGACTGAAAAGTGGCGTAAGTCACAAAACGCTGCGTTTATCTCGGCGAATATTGGTCGTACTAAGTTCCAACTTTTTGTGATGGAATTTTTTCTCGATTTTTTTTTTTTTTTTTTTTGTACCTATATTACTTGGAGAGAAATGATTCTTGTACTCCAAGTAATCCATAAATACCTGGAATTGTGCGCTCTATGCGATAACGCGTATGTCAGCTTTCGTTCTTTGGCAGCGAAAGTTGTTTCCTATGCTGTCACAGTTGACTTTTAAATATCAGTTTTCATAAAATCGCAATTATTTTTCTAAAAATATTCTCGCGAGCCAATAGCCAGACATTTCTTGTTTGTATAAAATCAATGAAATAGGAGCAGAAGTATTTTACAAGGACGCTTTCGTTTAACAGTTTTCCTGTATTTCTTGTTAACTTAACAGAGAGTTATGAATAACGAAATAAGAGAGTACGAGGAAGATAATTCATATCCTGTTTTGAGTTGCAATTGTACAAATTGTGTTGATTTTCTCCTACTTTTTTAAAATTATTTTTTCTGCATTCATTAATGTAAGCCAGATGTATTTTCACATTTGTAAGCCAGTTGTTATTTTTAAGCCAAATCAATTTTCACGCATAAGGGAGCGATTTGAGCTTACCTGTTGTTTTCTAGAAGCAACGCCTTAATCAGAGATAAAACAGTGTACCAAATCTTTATCCCTACACACATTTACAAACTTCTCATTGAATCTTTATTTTATCACAACTGATCTATAAGATAATAAATGGTAAGGTAGCATTTTTTTTCGTTTGTTTTCGAAAATATATTTATGACTAATAAGTATTCGTCTGTGTTAATATATTTAGAGAATTTAACTTTCCCAAATTTAAAATCATTATTGCAAGTATAAAAAAATTTTTAAATAATTTTCCCTAGTAAATTGTAACTAAGAATTTAATATTTAATAAAAATTAAAATTATATCAAAATGTGTACTATTTTATCAAATGTTTACTGTCCACTTGCGGGCACCCTGTCAAAGTTCATGGGAACACTCTGGTGCCTTGCAGCTCCGGCTGAAAACGTTTAATTTATAAACGATTTTTTTAAAAAATAAGCTGAATGATTGTATCGAAAATATTAGCATGAAACAGGGACTCATGGCTATCACTTATTAATATTAAACACATAAACTCTGAAGTTATCTACAATACTTTTCGAGCCAGCAAGATCTGTATTTACGATTTATGTTTTTTTGTATCGACAATAAAATCTGAAGTGAGAAAATTAGAAAAAAATTTCATAACAAAGTAAAAATACTTTTAATGTCAATAACAGTAAATTGCAAGAAAACGTCATCAGTGTAAATATCAAAAGATGTAACATTTATTAAATTTAAAATTACAAAAGATTGTATAGATACCACACGCAAGAGACATAAGGTCAAATATTTTGATAAATGACTTTGAGATGAAAAGATTTGTGAGAGCTAAAGGACTTACAATGGCCATGAGTTTTTTAAACGCAAAAGCAATGGTTTAGTTTTTTTCTTTAGGAGTTTATCGAATAAATGGAACAAAGATTGTCCAGAAAACTTTCTTTTTAATATTCTCTAAAAATGTTTTTAACAAAAATTTAAAAAATGTCATTACTATTTGCTGCTAAAACTATCTGTATTATCCAGTAATTACTACGTTCAACTCTGATGTAGTAACAAAATATTAGTTCTAGTGCAAGGCTTAAAAAATATGCTTTGGTTTTAGAATGAAAGAAAAATAGAAATGTGAAAAATGAGATATAATGTTGATGAACACTCACTCTTAGGAAGAAAAGTTTTACTGTGATTTTGAATATTTACTAGTCGCCCATTTTATTTATTATTTAATTTATTTTTTTACCAATGATTTAAAAAAATAGAATTTGTTTGTATGCGTAAATCTGTAATTTTTATCATTTAATAATTTATTTATTTATTTTGATCAGGAAAGTTTAAAATTTAAATGATCCTTAGAAGATAATATTAAGGTTTTCTATATTACGAGAATAAAAACAAATATTTCTTTCATTTTTTTCTTTGTTTTTACAGATTTGTGTGCAAGGAGTATTATTCTTGACTTTGAAACAATCCCATGAAAAGTTATTAACAGTTGAAATTTACAAAAACATAATACCTAACAGGTTTCATTGCAACAGGTTTCATTGTTAAAGAATTTGATATCGTTTCATTGCAACAAATGTCATATAAAAAACATTTTATTTTTATATTTTTAGTCCTTAAAAAAAATCACTTTTGTTATTACTTAAAGTCCAAGACAGTTCAAGGAGATATGTTTAAAGGTAGAAAGTTGATTTATACATGTATTTACAGAAAAAATAGCTTGCTTAGCTGTGACGTATTCTTATTTTTTAGGAAATCATCTATATACGTTTTAACATAAATATATTTTGACCAAGTTGTAATATCTTATCTATTTGATTGCTAGACTATGACACAAAGTCAATAAAATGGTCAAAAACAGGTTTTTAGAAGTAACCACGGAAATATGACCCTCAGTCGTTTAATTGAGAATTACTCTTGCTTAACTGTCAAACAAAAACGTTTTGACGCACAAAATTAGCAGGTTACTGCAAACACGTGTTTCGGGGTTACCGGATATCTTTACATCCAAAAGCTCGATATTTTGCACTGAACTCCATGTAACTCCTAAACACGTGTCTGCAGTAACCTGCTAATTTTCTGCGTCAAAACGTTGTTGTTTGCCATTTAGTTCTCTGCACAAAAGTATTTTTTTATTTCGTACTCTTGCTTGTTGGTCTGTCTGCTCATTTTGTATTTAGAGAATCCCAACTAGGCATCATCGCTCCATAAAGAAGGTCTTTCGTAAATTGTTAAATCATGGCCACTTTAGAGACATTTGTTTTAATGGAGGGAGGGGATAGTATGTATATTTACATATACATTCATATATTGCATTGGTTGAAACCGGAAAAATAATCAGGCCATTAAATAAGTATTTAACAACGTATCACATCAACCTCCTGAACTCTCAACAAAATTTCTTAAGAGTTTTAACGCGCCAAAAATTACAACTTTGATGCCTGAACATTCGTATTCAGGCAATCAAAAAACTACAAAATGATTCTTTCAATTTTGTAACAGCAAAGCAAAATCTGTGGAACTATTAATGCATGAAAATATCAAACGTATAAGATAAAACCTGTAAGAAATTCTGGTAAATTAAAGGATAGTGAGGTCAACTCCGTCGAACTTTCGATAATGTTTTCGACAGTCACATGAACCAAACAGCACCTGAATAACCAATCAGATATCAGAACCATTAAAGAAACTAGTTAAAACTGATAACGAAATTAAATCCAAGGCGCACCAGAATTAAGCCGAACATAGAATGCATTACTCATTTTCAGATAAAAAAGAAGTAAATATTTTCAAAATCTCTTAACTAACAGTACAACTAAATTTGCAATGAAAGTGCATACCATGCTAATGTGATTCAAAAAATGTATAAAAAATATTGTATTAAAACTACAATGAAGCGCCGTTTATACGGTTTTGAAGGGGCTGCATGAAAAAAGCGTATAAATGGAAAAACGTACAAAAAGTATAAGTTAATATGTATTGGACTTAGCGGTGACCAATTTAAAGAACGGATAATTGATAAAAACGTATAAAAGTGAAACGTATAAACGGTGTTTCACTGTATTTTATTTATTGACTGTCTCATCATCACAGAAAATATTTTGCTAGATTCTCTAGATAAGTCATTACTTACTTTCAGGTAAAAGAAAAAATAAATATTTTTAAAATAAAATTTTAAACTAGCAGTTCCCTTCAATTTTCTATGAAGTTGTATACCATGCTAATGTAATTCAAAAATTTCATAAAAAGTATAGCATTAAAAATATTTTATTCATTGAGAGTCTCATTATCACAAAAAATACTATCCAAGATTCCCAACGCATAGAAAAAGGGCGTATAACCAAACGAAAACTGTCCAGTCCAGCTCAGGGTAATTTTTCAGTTATTATTTCTCCTCGCCTTTTTCTTCCATCAAAAGATTCAAGCTGTCACATCCACCTGCAGAGGCTTTACGACGCCTTCAGTTCGCCACTTTCGTTTGCACCGTCGGATTAATAACGTAGATTTACTGCAACTGGGCTCCTTTTTCGCGCCATTGACCAAAGGGGTGTTGTAATTTTTGACATGCAACGGCTCATTTAGTATTATTCCTGCGAGAATCAGACGAAGTGTTAAACTGACTCGTGCAGTTGATTAGGGATCACGGAATTACTAAACATTTACTATTTATTTGTTCAGAAAACTATTTTTTGTTCTCACACATTTGCTTTTAAATAAAGCTTTTTATCACTATCCCCTATATTTCGATACAGTACAATCATGGGATAAAGAACTTTAAGAAAAATATTTTCTAAAAAAATATGCTGAAAAGCTTACTCGCGATACAGAGAATAAATAAGATTTTTTTTTCTTTCTCTGAAACTTCTAATCTAAGTTGGATATTGTTTATTAAGGAATAAAAATTTTAACATCAAACATATGATAAGTGTTAACTGACATTCTTCAAGATTTAGACTGCTGTTTATTGCAGTGCTTTGGAATATGTTTTGAAGTATATTTTACTAATCTTGCGCCTTATCGCTCGCCATGGAATAAATCGCAACTCCGAAACATGTGTACTAGGGTGAGCCGAAAAAGGGAAATTTTGGATAAGCAACTTCGAATAGCAAAAAAAAGTTGTGCATTGCCATTCTAAACATGGGAAAAATAATAAAGTATAAAGGTTTTCACATTAATCCATGTCTTGTCTCATCCCAAAACACCCCACCCCCCAGCTCACTAACCAGTTTAACCCATTTTACAGCTGGAGTGTAAAAGAGGAACATTTACTGATTTATAGGGAAAGCATCATCTGATTTTGTAAAAGTAAATATTATTAACTTACAAAAGAGTTCGGTCAGAAGAAATCGAAGTTTTGGAAACTGATTTAAAAAGCGAGTAAAAGTATTTGATGGATATTTTTAATGTAATACAGAAAGGGAAATGTGACTTTGATCTAGCTCAAACAAAACTAAGACGTTTTATTCATTAACTTTCGTTAACGTGTGCTAACGGAGTGCTGGGGCTGTATACTATTTAAACTAAACAACTAGTGGAATGAAAGCACTCGTAAATAATATCTTTAAAAATTATGCTTCTATGGTTTGATATAATAAAAATTTAAAAGACAAGAACAAACTTCCGTGAAACATGGACCTGTACACTTATTTAAATTCACAAAATCTAAGCGTCAGATGTGTGGTAATCTTCTAAACGGCGTGGATACGGTAATTCAAAGAGTTGCTTTTTTTTTTATTTTTGAGAAATTGTTATTAAACATGGCAATGCACTAAAGGCGAAATTTAAAGGAATTGGATTACAGTAGGGTATCTACACAACGCAAAATACTACCAACCAAGAAGCACTTCTATAGCTATAAGATAGTTTCTTCCGTCAATAATAAGATTTGAAGCTTCGAACTACAGCAGTTAGTTTACAGGTCAACGTGTTTACTTCCTCCGCTTCAGTGATGATGTGTAAAACAAGGATATTGTATCTTTTCTAGAAACTATACATTTGCTCAAGTATGTATTCTTAAAATTCCCATATCACACACGGGGAGTGGAATGGATTGTGGAACTGTTCAGTGAACCTGTAGAAATTCATTTGAGGTAGTAGACGGAAGAGATGGAATTATATGAAGACCCTTATATTTTTCAAACATCAGTGCCAAAACTAAGTCGTAAGTAAAACTTCACACCTTAATGGAAACGTAAAAACTTGTTTAAAACCATATAGTTATTATGAAAGTTACTTTACAAATGCATAAGACTTGACAATAAGTCTAGTCTTCTTGGAAATTGCAGGGTGGATCACAAAGTGCAACCACCTACTTGGAGTGGGCTCTGGGATGCTAAAGAAACATAATATAGTAATTGCAGTTCTAGCAAATAGCTGTATAGTGTACATTTCTGTAAAAAATACATAACTGGGATCTTAAAGAAGAAATACTGCAATATACAAAATAATTCAATAAGTTTCTTTCAATCGAAAAAAAAAACCCGGAACATTTGATTTTTGAAGAAATGAGACACACAAAACATTTCTCAAGACTATATAAGAGTTTTAGTCAAAAGTAAAAGGCAAATAATGATATAAAAACTTAAATATGTGTTCATATAAGTTATCCGTATTAAGAAAACACACCGGCTAGGTTTAAAAAAAATGCCGATAGTTTTGTATCTCAGAGCCAGAAAGACACAAGTCCAAAAATTGCGGTTTTCTGTGTATTAGTGTATTGTATGTAGAAGCCTGACCCACATCGAGCCATGTGAACGTAATCCTTTAAAAAAAATCGTTCCCAGTTTTTTAGCCGGGTTAAAAGAGCGTGCGTCCCATCCTTTGCATGGTGCCAGAAAAAAAGTTTTTCCTCTCTACAGTAAAATTATCATAATGTGATTTACGTTCCTCTGGCTCTGAGGTAGAGTTGACCGTTCTATTTTGGCAACGCAAGCATTCCTTATTCTCGTAGATGTATCTTTCACCTAAAGAGTTTTCGCCTTTTTTTTTTTTTTTGAGTTAAAAATTATTTACCGAGGTTTTTTTTTTTTTTGAATAGAAAATATTTTTGAACAAAAGGCTTTTAAGGCAAAATACTTATCCTTAGAATAAGGGAATTCTGATTAAAAAAAAAAGAAAACGAATGAGCTTATATTGTTCAAAATTTAATGTACTTTAAAACGGGTATCCACATTTATTATTAAAAAGTTGCATAGTTAAGTTAGAAAGGAAAAACTAAAAAGAGTCGCAGTTTTTCGCGAATCACGCAGCGAGCACAGGTTTTTGAAAGCTGTAAACTTAGATTTTAATAACTTAGATTAAACTTTGTACGTTTTATCACTTATTTACACTTAAGCATAAAGAATATGATATATTTAGGAAATACTCTTTAAAAATTTTGATCGAAAAGAAAGGTATTAATAAGTGCATGACCAGCAATATTTTCAATCTTTTGAAAAAAAAAAAGTTAAAAATCCCAAAACAGTTGATTCGAATGCTTTATACTCCGCCAGGGGTAAAAATTTTTATTCATGACAAACTGTTAACACTTTAAATTAATTAATTATTTAAAATACTTTATAAGATTTAAAAAAAACGAAGGTAATAATATACTTATGTACTAGTGGTACCCGCACGGCTTTGCCCGTATTTGAAAATTAAAAGGTCTTTTGGTTCGCCTGTATATTTACAAAAAATGGATGGTGAATTTCCCGCTAATTGGCTTGCCCATGTTGCGGTTCGACGTTATGATAACTTGGTAATTTACTCATCCATCTTATGATAATTTTGCTCTTGAAAATGCTCTTAAAATTGGAATAGAAAAAGAACAAAATCGAATTTTCCAAAAATCGCTTCGAGGTGCACACCCTCATGCTACTAACTAACTTTGTGCCAAATTTCGCGAAAATCGGCCAGCGGTCTAGGTGTTATGCGCGTCACAGACATTCAGACATCCAGAGAGACTTTCAGCTTTATTATTAGTAAATATATATTATACATAGTTTTTTTCTGTTGTTATTGTTACTATTATAAACTATTAAGGATGTATATGGAAAGAAAAATCGTATTATTTAATTAATTTATACTTACATAATAGGTAGTTGCGGTTTATAAAGCGCAATAAACAAAAACATTGAATTCCGTATTTGTTAAAAGATGTATTGTAATTACCGCTATTTTCATGCTTGATTAATAAAAATATTTCGAATTTCTTTCCACTACTCAAAATAAACAATACCAGAAATACTCACAGTTAAGTTAAGGTGTTTGCCCGGTGCTGTTAACTCACTATAAGTTCAGTGAAGTGTGAGCCAGGAAGGAAGCAATTTCCTGCGCAGTTACTGAAGTAAATACTGGACCGTCCAAAGTAAGGCTAAATATTAAGAGCAAGTGAAGCGTTTACTCTTGGGCGAATGAAGTGATCTCCTGTTCATCTTTACAGCCCTATTCTCTACCTGAGTCGTTTGCTCTAGCTATAAGAAATAATTAAATGTCTTTATCAACAATCTGACGACGGTAATCTTCTAAATTAAGTTTGGGAAAGAGTAAATCTTTTCCGGGAAATGTACTTCGTGGTGTGCTCCAGTAAAAGTATAAGCTTGGGTATTAGTTAAATTACTTTTTTCTAGCGTAAATATATAATAAATATATGTTTTTAGGCATTTGACTTTAGGTAATACATTTCACTATTAAAAGATTGAAAACTGTGATCCATCTGTAGGTATAGCCCTTAAGATATAAATAGCCTTAGTTTCCCCTAACGCAGTACGAAAATGATTTTGATAGTGGGCGCATTGTAAGTATGACTAACGCAAGTACAAATAATTCTAAAGTCAATAATTTATCGTACATCATCAGATTTAAAGTCATGAATACGATATCAGGACATACAGACATACAGTCAGAGAGATAGATAAATATATAGATAGTTAAAATATTTATATCCACACTGTTCGCCTTGTTCCACTATGCAAAGGAAATAGCCAACCAACAATTGAAAAAAAAATTTCGGATCAATTGGCGAATGATTAGGTATAGCGATGAATTGTAAGTTGAAACTTTTAATTTTTATATTTGTATAGTAGGTTTACAGAATATTTTGAAACAAATCATATATCAAACGATATATATATATATATATATATATATATATATATATATATATATATATATATATATATATATATATATATATATATATATATATATATATATATATATATATATATATATATAAAGATGTATAGTCTCTACCAGTAAGCAGTATAATCGCAGAATGTTTGGAGTTAAAGGCCTGTTTGCCGTTTGTGCAGTTTCTGAGGCAAATGATTTCACCTAGGCACCTTAAGCACAACCAGATGTTAGCACATAAAACTACGACGTAACGACAGGTCAATTTTATGCTTTAAAAACCCCTTATTTCTTTCCATTCATCCTAAGTATTGGTTTTCAAATTCCAGCGTTATCGATCTCAAAACTAAAGTGAGCAAAACGCAAATTGTGGATGAATTAAAGAGACGTTACTCTGCTCCAAATATGTAATAACACTGTCACAGAGCACACCCGAAGCTCAAGCTGACGCTGATAGTCAATGATAACATCAAATCTTAAACACATAATAGTAAAGCAGAACAAAATGTTAGGGGCAACATTAACATTTAAGAAACCTGAAGTATTAAAACTGAAAATTCCGTTTTCACAATATTTCTGCATTTGTATTTATCATTAGTAAAAACATTTCATCTTGAGTTTGGTCCTTTAATAAAAAAAATCCAATTTATCAAGTATTTAGAGAATTCAGCCTACTTCTTTAACCCAATTTGAAGGAAGCTACATGCCCTCATGTGTCGGTTATATTAACTGAAAAGCTTTTTAACTCAGATATTTTTGACCGTCTGACAGCCGTAATTCTCAATCATGAAAAACATATGAACTGCAATATTGAAAGAATTTATTTTGTAAAATGAGCAGTATTATTATTAACTTAAATCCACTCCAGTGCCACCTTACTGCATATAAAATAAACACACCAGTAGTGGCCAGTGCTTCAGAGTACTTCAGTGTAGTCAGTTCAGTGCAGTTTCAATGTTTATGTTTGAAAAATTGGATTCCAAGTTTCCCAATTGATTCAAACGTACCTCCTGCACCTTTAATGCACTTTTAAATCCATTGGGATGTTATTTTATCATTGGGCTTCTCTTAGATGTAATGTTCCTTTCATGTACAAAAAAGTACAAAGGTATGAAATTAAACCAATTTAAAACGGCAAGATAAAACGAAATGTAATACTAAATTGTACAATATAACTTGAAAAAGTAAACCCAGAACGTTTGGAGCTGCTCAAAACATATTATTTAACAATTGTTAGATGATTTTACTATGAAAAAAGAATGACTTATAGAAAAATTGAAAATGGAAAAGTCATTTCTATCAAAAAAAAAAAAAAAAACCGTTGCTACGTAAAAGTATTATTGCGATTTTGGTGAATCGAGAGGTTTTGGAAGTACAGTGAAGAATGAATTAATATTGTGCTTTTTTTTTGTTTCAATATGAAGCATATAAGCTGCAACTTAAAGACAACTTTTTAATCCTTGAATCTGTTTGCTTCAATTAGAGCATCAGTTTCCGTTCAATTGAATATTAATGCAGCAAATACAAAAGAAAAGGCAAGAAAAAAAAAGATATGCATAGTTACAGGTTCTATTCAAATAATATTTTTTGATAAATTGACTGCATTTCCGTCTCTGACTTGCAAGATTTTGATTTTTATGTCACTGTTGGTTGCTCCATTGTAAGAACAGAGTTTGAAGAGAGGACGAAAAGTATTCAAAAGTTACTTAATGATTTCTATTTTTTCCCGCTTCTTCTTATCAATTCTAAGTATCTTTCAAATATCTTTAAAAATTATTTTCCAGAACTGCAAACGTTGCACATTTTGCCACGTGAATTAGTTAGCTTTTATACATACAAAACTTAATAAAATTATTTGAATTGATAAATTCCTAACGTAAACCATCCTAAAATACACTCCTTAATGAAATTCTGGATTAAAAAAGAACACACATACACACATTCCCGACAAAAAAATTGTTCTCAAGGCAAAGTTTTTTTTTTCTTTTTTTTTCGTTGTGTTACAGGTATCAATCACTTTGATGCATGTTGAACTCAAATGAAAAATCAAAAATAGTTGACAGTACTGAAAATTGTATTATAAACAGTCACTTTAAAATATTTTCCTAAGAAACATTTTTTCCTAAAGCATTTACAAAAAAAAGTTCTTAGTGCAGAAACAACTTTTTAAAATACGGTTTAGCAAAAAAAGAATTGTTTAAAAATGCGCTGTTTTTAAAGGTTAAAATTGATGCTTTTTTGTAAAATTCTTATGAAAATAAGTTTTGAAGAATGACAAACTTTCTTTTCTTTCTCTAAAGTACGGCTTATCAGTGACTTTTGCTCCTAAAGCACTAGAATTTTTTTTCTCCTAACTACAGTGGTGAAGCCACGAAAATCGAATTGATAATATCAATCCAGCTGTTTTAGACATAAGCCATAAATATATAAAGAAACTTTACTATTGTTAAGAGGGGTAAAATAAAAGTCGATCATAACAAGAAATGTCGATCTTTATTATATAAGTAGTTTATTAAATTCATGTAAAAATATTTGCTTAAATATCTCTTTAAGTGACTTTTTTCGCATTTGTTTCCAACATCGGTAGCTGATGGAATCCCAATAATTTATTTAAATTCTAGAATTTCACATAATTTATTTTTTCGTTTTACGCAATCAATCTTATCAGTAACTGCCTTAAAGTTTAAATTTTTCATTTCATTTAGTACATCGAGTTTAATAAATAAGAATTAATTCTTCAATGCGTAAACTACGTGATGAAACTTGGCAAAATTTAGAGACGCAACAGAAAAAAAAGTGACTTATTATTAAAATTACTAATTCTATACCACAGTTTCTTTTTTAGACTTTTTCTTTTTTGATTACCATCTAGTTAAAATGTTCTTATAATCTGACATTTCTTAATAAGTATTCTGCAAACATTGCTTTGTGGTGAAAATTAATTTCAATACAATATCCACTATGATTTTTGACCAATTGTTTGCCACGTCACATTTTTTTTTATCATTTACATAGTATCTCTTTTGCAAAGTAAGTTTATTTTAATAAGATTTTAATTGTTTAAATAATATGCGCAAAACATTTCCAAAATGCCATCTTCATATGAGAGTTTTAAGTTTAAATTTTTAATGGTTTTACTATTTAGACAACTTGGCACTGGACAAAACTAAGTAGCTCAAAGCTTACCTGCCTTATTTTCGACAGAAGTATTTTTATGTCTAAATTTTGAAATTGACACCTTTTCACACTACATATATCCTAGGCTGATGTTGAAAACTGAAATATAAATCAATACTAGTAATACCTAAATGTTTTCTTTGATACACAGATCAGCAAGAATATGTTTTAACTCCCCCCCCCCTTAGAGAATAATATTTTAAATCAAACGTTTTTTGTAGTGCAATTTACAAACAGTGAAAAATCAAATATAGGCATGACTACTGCGATACCACGATAATTATTTCATGTTAACCGGATTTCAACTCAAATGACGAATTATTTAGTTATTGTGAATTCATGGGATCAAACAAATGTATCACTTAAAGCGATATTTCTCATTAAGCGATTTCGTGTTAAGGAGGTTTGACTGTAGGCCCATTCCATGAGGCAGAGCAGGATATTTTGAGTAGTTTTGTCACAAGATTTTGTTTCATAAATACAAATAAGGTAACGGCACCAGTAACAAAGAGGCTTCAAACATCGATTTCCGGTTAACTCAATTTTCTGAGCGTTTTAAAGTATTTAGAGTTTTAAAAATATTTTTTTCTCATGCAACTACATCTCATCTAATGTTTGGCTGCTTCTGGACCCTTTTTATTTGTTAATTCTATTTTTTATTTGCTCAATTTCGAAAAAAGGTGCAACCCCCAGTAAGAGTCACCGACAGTTCTGTTTATACCAGTAACAAATATGATGAAGAAAATATGAGTAATGAATATAATTACTCTTCAAAATGTGCAAAAGTTATTTATATTTAGATCTAAAACCTTATTAAATTCAAATGAACACGAAACACCGGCAGACCTCGTGGTGGCTGTTCATAACCATCCACCAGTGCCTTGCAAATACCACCAAATTACATGTAATTTTCAGATGGTAGAATAGGCAGAACACGTGTAGTAAAATCTATAGTTTTCTAAATTATACAGTAGTCATCCTATATTTGATTTTTCACAGTTTGTAAATTGCACTACAAAAAACGTTTGATTTAAAATATTATTCTCTAAGGGGGGGGGGGGGGAGTTAAAACATATGCTTGCTGATCTGTGTATCAAAGAAAACATTTATGGTGCGTATTCATGAGTCGCAGCAACATCAGTTTTTTTACCCGCCTCAAATTCTTATTATTTATATCCAAAATTAAGACTGTCTGTTATTGAACCCTTGTCTGTTACTGGTACCGTTACTCTAATACAAGCTAGAAATTTTATTTTTTATAGCAACAGTAAAGATCTGTCATAAGAACTATGTAGAACATCAAAAGTTTGTCTGTTTGAAGAAAAAATCAAACGACATGCAATAAAATGGCCATGACGGAACGTTCCGTCCGTTCCGTCATGGGCATTTTATTGCGTATTCATCAATTATTTTATTTAAAAACGATAAGTTTAATGTTCTGCGGAATTCTTATGACAAATCCTTACTGTTGCTATCAAAAATAAAATTTCTAGCTTGTCTTTTTTTTATCTTTAAAACAAAATATACTGAAAATTGTCCCGTTCCACAAAATGGAATGTCCGTGTAGTTCTGAACCCTTACGGGATCACGAGCAAGAAAGTTTTAAAAGCTCATTTACTAGGTTATAACGAACATATTAGTCAGATAATTTAATTTAAAGAGAAATTTGGCCAAATCATAAAGCAAGCTTTAAAGCTGATGTCAATAAAGCACGTTTACAGTGATAGTTTTCGTTCAAGTTTTTATTGATAATAAAGGTAAAACAGATTCGGTAAAACTCGTTTATAATGAGAGCATAAAGGCAGCGATATTTTCTCGTTATAACTAAATGGTCACAAAAAGTGGGTTTACGAAAAAAAAAATCATGAAAATGCATGTATCCTACCTTTTTTTCTGTGCAGTACCAAAGAAGTTGGTTAACTCTCTTTGTACTATCTAACTGTATCTTTCCTGTGTTATAGGTTACCAGACGTACTAACAGCCCGAAAAACACTGTCATTTGCATCCCTGGTTTCAAAAACGGTTTTCTTCAAATCAAAAGCCGTTGAGTAGGTTTCGGGTTATTCAGCTGTAAATTTTTCACATTTTCATTATCATCACCGTTTTTCATTATTTCTTTCATTTGCATCAGCTTGAATTTTAGCTCCAATAACCAATTAAATACGTTTCTCAAATGGTAACATTGACGTCGAGAAATGTATAATTTTCAAATAAATCTAGCTAAATCGGGTTTCTCGTTAAATCAGGGCATATTATAAGCGATTGCGACTGACGTCCTGATAAGTCAATTATAAAAAAATCTGATTTTGGAGAAAATATTAATACAAAAGTTATGGAGTGTATTCTTTTTCACAAAAGGCACAACGAAAACATATTCAATCAAACAACAAATATAGAAGATGTTCGTAAAAGAATAGAAAAAAAACCCTTGCAAAAAAATACGTTCGACTTCTTATTTTTATTTTCTTCTATATGAAAGTGCGTTAACGAAGAACAAAGCTACCTTCTAGTTGATCAGATCTGCACTAGGTGTGGATACTTCCAACGAAAAGCATTAGTTCCTTTCATGTTGGTTGAACCTGCTCGAACGGATATAATCGAAAACTACTTGAGTTTGTTTCTTTTCTTTTTTTTTTAGCTTTTATTTTCGGCCTTGCGATCTATAATGGATTAGAAAAAAGATTACTTTGGATAGAAGTTGAGAAGAACACAAACAAAAATACTTAAGAATTCATTCTTTTCTCAGGTAGAAAGAAAAATGGTAGCCGAGAAATTGAAAGACAAGCATGTGAAAAGTAAGTTTTTTTTCTTCTGTCCCCCCGGCTAACAAAAATAAATACAATTTCTTCAGCAGTAGGATAATTTTATTAATTTTTTGTATGTTTCTATTGTTCGAAGAAGAAATTACAAACGTCTGCACGTCTACGAAAACATGTATTCGTACAAGATAGCAAAAGTTGTGGTTGGTGTTATCAGATAACGGATATTCTTTTGTTTTTCTGTTACTTTATATCTTTCTTCAATATTTACGTTACATTTGGTTTTAAGTCTCATTTTCAAGAGTTATGACAAGTACTATTTTTAGAGAGAAAAAATTCACGAAATGACAAAGTCTTTGAAGTGAAATGTTGGCCTTTTTTCAGTAAGGAGTTTTATTTAAATTGCTTTTTTTTCTCAAGTAATTTTGTTTAATAGTTTTCATAAGATTAAAAATGTGAAGAAAGATTTCCCAAAAATGTGCGCTCCCATTTTCTTTATTCAATAAGACTTTTGTAACACTCTAAATACTGAAACCTGTAACTAGCACCTTGGAACTGAAGGACAACTTTTGCGATAAAGGGTCTCCTAAAAGTTCAGAGGTTTAATTATTAATGTTTGTATTACTTTAATAAAAACTAATTTAATCAATTAGTATTGATTTTTTGGACATTAAACTTTATTTTTACGGTTTGAATAGTAAAAGTTGCATATGAATTAAGATTTTATTCCTCAATGATTCGTATTTCTTTTATTCAGTACGACGTGATGTATTAGGCTAGAAAGGGCGGCCGTAATCAAAAAAACAGTTAAAAATTTTCTTTCTTAACCGTTTCTTTAAATAAACGGTAATATACATGTATGTATTCTTAAACAACGACGCTGGAATCATGTTTCTTGAACAATTCCAAGCAATTAACACTACCACTACTATTTCTTTTAATACATTTCATGCCATAGGGTCTGGTGGGGGAAAGTGGTCAATGGGGTAAAGTGGTCATTCGTCAAATAAATGGCTATAGCTTGGAAATAAATGTTTGAATGAATGTGAAAATTTTATTATAAAGTAGGGCAGTTAAAAACTACATTTTGAGTACAAAATTTTACAATTGGCAAAATTTTAATTGGTAAAAAAAATATTTTATGTGAATATGAAAAGTTTTTAAATCTAAACACCTCTTTTAACTTCCTTGGGAAATTATGTTTGTTAGAATTATGAACAGATTGACTGCATAGGAAGCTTCCTACAATGTCTCAGGAACTCTTACTCATTAGCAGTTAGCTGAATTTATTTTAGATATTTTTTAGAACAATTTAAGATGGGGTAAAGTGGTCATAATATTAGGCTTAACAAGTATTATTCTTCTAATGTCACTTAATCATTAAGTATACGGCAGATATAAATTAAATATTACGTTCACTTAATATGTATTGTTTTTACAGTAAATGGGGTTAAATATACGAGTATATACGTATGCATACGCATATACTCGTGAAGGCACGTATATAGACATATTCACATAAATGCCCCAATAAATACGTATATGGGTATCTGCAAGTATTTTTAATATATACAGATATACATTTGACTATACACGTATACACTCGCTTATACTCGTATATATATAAACACTTATATACTCAGGTAGACACGTATATACGCATACGTACTCGAGTAGACACTTACATACAAGCATATGATATACAAGTATACAGGATAAGGTAAAACTTTTGGGCAAATTATTAAAAGGTGTTAGAGGGGAGGATAAGAAGTAAGAATCACATAAGGAACATATGGTTACAAACACAATACTGACGCGCTACATGCACGCAAAGCCAGAAACTGATGGATGCAAAACAGGTCAAAATTTTATTACACAAAGACAATTTTACACAACATTTTAGGTCTCAAGAAAATTTTAAGCGATTGATGAAATCCGCGGCCTGCAGCTGTAATTCATGCGTCGCAATCACAAAGCACTCACTGTTGCAATAACGAGACTTTTGAAAGATTTTTCATCAGTTGCTGCGCCTTTGTTGCGATTATTAGAGCTACTACAGGCCGTAACTTTTAACAACTGCTCTAAATATTTCTTAAAAACTAAAATCTTGGGTAAAATCATCTTTCCCCCACCCCATGGGGTAAAGTGGTCATAAATACAAAGGGAAAAGAAAGTGGTATGACTCTACTTAAATCAATATTTATTTTCCTAAAACTCAATTTACCGTGTTCTTCACTAATGCAATGTAAAATAAAAACAAAAAAAGTTTAAGTGTTTAAAGAATTTATTATATTTATTATTCACCTAAGTTGAAAACCTACGATTTTATGACAACTTTACCCCACCAGACCCTACCATCTATTAAAAGGCAAACCTTTGCAGCATTTTAATCCCCGGCTAAGATGTAACAGGTTAATATGAAAGTGATTTTAGTCATATACAGTTTTTCAGCTTACGCAAAGTTGACAAACTTGTTTTGTAATTATAAATTTACTTCCACCTTGAGCCTTTATCAGCCGCAATCAATAAGTTAAAATTTGTCCAAGTAATCTAAACTAAATGCTAGTTGAAGCTATTGAAATGAAAAACATTCTTAAAAAAAGTAATTTTAAAGCAGAATAAAAGTAAAGAGTTTTATCATTATAAGCTTTCTCGATTCAGAAGAGAAAACCTAAAAATAGCCAAACGCGTGTTTTTAAAACTTATATTGTTGCAATAAGTCCGCTTAGAATCTAAGCTAAAACTTCAGAATCCAGTTTCAACTACAATTTGGAGATAAGATTTAAAACTGTAATCCGTTACAGCACTGTGTAAAGATGCTGTTTATGCAAGTTTAACTGTAGTTTAGGATTTCTCGGAACATAATAATGGGGAAAGAAAAATTTTAATGAATGTTGACAGTTTTCATTAAATAGTTGCAACAGTAATATTAGTGAAACTTGGCAAATGAGTCATTTACACGTAAGGTTGCCTACCAGTAGTTGACCACTGGAGCACTAAAATGTAGAAAAGCAATAATATCTTATTTGCTATTGTTTATCTGATTTCGTAAAAAAATGTAGCACCTAATGAGATGCTCTGATATAATTTATTCTTGTAAATACATTTTCAGTCGATGTTTAAGACGAAGCTCGTACAAAGCCAGCTAGAAAGTTTTAAAAAGTCACTTCTAGTATTCTGCCGTGGGCAGGTACACGGCTATCTGCAGAAATGAGTTTTTGAAATCTTTGAAGAAATGTGCGTTGGATTTAATACTAAAAATAGGGAAATACTGGAAATAGGCGGGGTTTTTTTCGCGCCTTTTTTTAACGGAAACGAAATAAGCAAGCTTGTACAATAACGTTAACGTGCAACAGATGACAAAATTGCCACAAAAGGAAAATGTTGCAGTTACTTACATTGCATTGCCCTTTACCTGCCTACGGTAGTATTTGTAATGTTATGAGATAATTTGTTTAATCTTATTGCATTAGGTTAAATGTTATTCTGAAGATATATTTATGGTTACGTACGGTTCTGTGTAACTCACCCATGTTTGTTTTTAGTAAATAAATATATTTTCGTTACTAAAATAATACGGTGTGGTCAATGAAATTATGTTATAATTTTGTCAAAACCCGACGCAAATAGTTGATTAGTATAAGGAACACACTCACAAACATACATCTATATTTATATATGTAGATTGTGTTGAATTTCTAAGGTATTCTTGAATACGGTCATACTTTTTAATAACAAAAGAAAATTATATATTTTAACTCATATTTTATAATCATAAAAGTAGAATGTATTTTATTAAAAAGGTTTATCATATTAAATATTTTCATTTTATCACAATACAAAAAAAATAGCAAAATATGTCTTGGAATTGGTATATAATTGATTCGTACTTGAGTATTAGCATGTTAAGGTCAATCCTTATTTTCTCTACCTAGCTTCATTGAAAATAAAAATAATGTCTAATCAGGAATAACACAGACACTGATTTATACTAAAAATAATGAACGACGATAAATTGTGGTTAATTTATAGGAGCAATGTGCAAAATGAGTTAGAATATGCAAATATATTTCAAGTAACAAAAGAATTATTAATCACCAGTTGCCCGTTTATGACTACCACGAAGTCAGAGATATATCTCTACCGGTGTTAACAATAGCGCTAGTTTTAAGCATGAATAGAGCAGGAAAATGGTCATTGAGTGCTAATAATTAATTCGTGATAAATGATTTCCTTCAACTCTGTTCAGGATGTAAGTGCGTTTATTTTTGATTTAATGAAAGTTATCATTTTTCGGTTGGTTTTCTTTTTGCAATTTTTCAACAGTCGTGATTTACTGCGAAAACATAATTTATATTCAAGGGATGATTAATTACGTGCATTGAACTTTTGAATGTACGTACTGTCTCCTTACCAGCTAGTTTCTGCCCCTACCTTCTAAAAATATTTATACCACATTGTTTCAAATGGATAAAGTAAGAGCTAAGATTCTTCCAGGTTAGCACAGACCTAATTTGATTTAGGAAAGGAAGGGTACCTATTTTTTTTCTTTTTAAATCTATATTTACCGGTAATAAAATAATAAACCAGTTTTCCCGTAATACATTCACTTTTCACGTACAACTTTTTTTTTTTTTTGAAGTTTTAATTGAAGTATTGTAGTAAATAATAGTTGAAAGTTAAGAAAAAATCATAAGTAAGAACAAGAAACACCTCCAAGTTTAAAAATAAAAATATAAATTCTGGAAAATTAGGCCTCTAATCAACTCAACTCAATTGCATTCGAGTGATTAATCACTAACGTGATAACAGGGTCGACCAATGTTTTTTTTCCCTTGACATTCTTATCATCAGTAAACACTTTTTTTTCTTGACATTCTTATGATCAGTAAACATTTTTTTTTTTTTTTGAGTTTCACTTGAAATATTTTAGTACATAATGATTGAAATTTGAAAAAATAGAGAAGGAGTAAGATACACTTCCATGTATAAAACAAACTTAACCTTTGGGGAATTCGGCCTAAATTCAACTTTTACTTATTTGCGTGCGAGTGATTAATCACGAAAGCTAAGTCCAACATTCAGAACTTCTTCGTATTAAAAAATTATATAGTGTGCCCACTAAAATCTGTTGTCACCCTCTTAATTTCGGAACGGCAGTTGCTATCTTCATAAGCACGGCGTGTCGAAAAATAGTATGTCGGATATGTGCTAACGGAATGAGTCCACTTACAGCGCCATCTGGTGGAAACTTTGAAGTTAGCTTTCGTATCTTGAAAATGTAACGAGATAGGAGGAAAAGTGAAATACCTAGTTGTAGAGCGTTGTCGATTTAGTACGAAAATACACCTCATTGATATAGATGTAAAAAACAGAACAGCTAAAACGCGCATTTGGTTTTCATGGTTTCACGTAGACGTCCGGGATTTACGTTCCTGTGACGTCACGAAATTTGAACGGAAGGAGAAGTAATAACTTTCCGGGTAAACAGGATAACCGGGTAAACACTGAAATGTCAGATAAAGGCATATTACCGCAGCTTGTAGTTATTTTTTTTATCTTATATCATTTTCTCGCGTCACAGTAAAGAAAATTACGGGAAAACAAATGCAGGTTTAAGTATTATATTCTTTACATTGATGTTACAAAGTGTGTTTTCGTACTAAATCGATGATGCTCAACAACTTTTTCTATCAATTTTTTACTCTACCTCAACCGTATTCGAGATAGAAATTTTAACGCCCCATTTTTCCACCAGGGTGACAAGAGACTTTAGTAGACACACTGTATACACTCAAGCAAGTGGATGTAATTTATTTTTTAATGTGTTCTGAACGAACGGTGTTCTCACTCATATGATCTAAAAAAATATATTTAAATAAACTATTGATCCAGAAATATTTAGAAGTTGTATCAATCAAATTTATTCCTTCATGAAATATACTCATTTTCTGTCGCTTGTTCAATTCAACGGTTTTTTATTTCATGTAATTATAAGTGTTTTATAAAAACAAGAAAATAAAGTGATCGCTTTTGTACTACAAAATAATCAAAACATTAGTTTTTTGCAAACACTTGCGGAACAAACATGATATTTTCAGCAAAACTTTGCATATTTCTTTATTCTCAGCGAAAGGTTTTGAATTCCTTTCTTGTTTCCTTTAAAAAGAAATGAAGTTCGATTCTTTGACAAATTTTAAGCCATGGAAGTAGAAGAAAATGAAATACAATTTGGTTTAGGTTTCTCCGACGCCATTTCAAATAAATGCTTTATCGAAAAACGGCTCCTTTGTTGGTAGAAAAGCAAAGTTTGCATTGGATTAAAACGGTTGAAAGCTTCTATACTTCGACGCACAACTGAATCTAAAACAAAATAAGACTTTCCAGTTCATAAAGAAAAGCTTTCTAGATTTTAAAACTTAAGAGAAAACTTCAGCATATCTCCTTAGAAAAGCAGTGTTTTACATTTTCTACCAACACAAGAATAAATTAAAAGGTATGTTAGTATGGAAGTCATAGACTGACAGTGTTTGTTTCATAAAGTAAAAATAAGTGTTATAAGACAAATCTGGATAACAGTCTTTGTTTGTATTATTTGAAGCATACTACTCAAATTCTCTAAAAAATATTATACTTTAACATCTTTCTCCTTCTTATTTTTTTATATGAAATATAGAGTTTAATGCATTTACTAGGATTTGCTCGCATAAGTTACGATTATCATTCATTTTCACTTTATATTAGTAGGACAATAAAGGGCAAAGTTGATATAACGTACTTTTTTCCAAATGAACAAGTTAGAATTTTTTCTGAAAATTACGGTGCATAAAGAAATAACAATATACTATGCAATAAACATTGTTTTATATTTTTAGCAATAAATTTGTGCCTCCAAAAATGGTTTACATTTTTTACCTTTTTTTTCATCGGAAAAAGTGAAAAATAAAATATTTTTTTTAATGAAATATTTCCTATTCAATTATTAAAGCTATTTTTGATCAAATGAATGAGTAAATGAAATAATTAAAGAGTCTATGAAAAGGAAATGAAACAAGAAACGAATGAATAAATAAATAAATAGGCAAATAAATGAGTGAATAAAATAATGAATGAATAAAATGGGGGGAATTATGAAATGAAGGAATGTAAATGAAATAAATAACAAATGAATTCGTAAGTGATTTGATAAAATATTATATTAGTAAATGAATTGAACTTGACTACATGTTTAAAGCATTGCAATTTCAAATAAGCTTTATATTGAACAAATAAATACTGCACTCAATATTAGTAGGTCTCAATTAATATTTAAAAGGTTATTAACCAAAACTGTATCATTAAATTATATCAATAAAATATTTTGACTGACAACAAATAATTAAAATATGATTATCAATTTTTGAAAATTGATTATGTTTTCATATTCTTTCATTTTCAGAAGTATTTTTTTCTTGACTGGAATAGACTACATATGTTACTACAGAGTTAAAATATTACTAGATAAGTGGCGCAAAAATCTGAGTAAAAGTTTCACCATATCATCTTACCCCCCACATCCCCCTACATGACATCGCGATAAGAATTACGTAAAAAAAACAATAAGGTAGGCTACTTTTTGCGCACATTAAAGAACATACTGTATGTTGTGCGTTCATGAGGAGAAGAGACTTCGGAACGCCTTCCCGAAAGCAAAGCTAAGTTTAGCGCGGGGGGTGATCGCTACCGCTTTCAATTGAGACAACCCTAAATTTGGCGGGCATTTAAATTTGTAAAAATGTCTTTGTGTTCTTTCCTTTCGTTTCTAGCTTCGCGTAATTGTCGTCTACGGGGAATCTATACTTTTTAAACTGAAAATTTCAGAACAAAAATATTGTATTTACAGAAAAAAGTAAGGTATTTTGTTTTCCGAATGAAACATTTCTATTAAGGATAGGCTTTCTGAATTTTGAACGATATCCTTTTAAAAACTAACGTCCTATATTCGAAATTGCAAGTGCGCTGATGAAAAAAAAGGGGGGGGGGGGAGGACAGGAAAACTTCATTGCCACACAGACTGTGGCATTGAAATGCTTAAGGGTTGCGTTCGTTTTGAAGACTTAATATCTCTCTCCATCTCCCTCTCAATATTCTTGAGGGGGGGAGGTGACTCAGTAGCTCTTACGGGTTGGGTCTTTTTGATGCATCTGTATGGATTGTACGAAATTTCAGATCATATAGAGCGGATATACAGTCAGTAGATCTACAGTAGCAGTTATTTTTGAAAAATGATGAAAACATTATTCGAACAAAAGTTGCCCCCCCTCTCCCCCCCCCCCAAAAAAAAAAACTTGGTTGAACCAAAGGCGGGGACTGGGCAATTGTTCCAGAAGGTATTTACAAGTGAGAAATAAAAGTAAATGAGAAAACAATAAAAAATCAATCTGAAATATTTAAAGCAATTGACTATTAAAATCAAGGCTATTTCTCTAAGTATTGCATGAATATTAATGTTTAGAAATATGTAATAATTTGCGATGCGTTATAAAAAGTGTCTTTGGTTTGAATACTGTTTTAAAATTATAGGTTCATCGGTTGGGTCCGGCTTAAGAGCTGACGACTACCCCCAGGGCGAGTATTTTCAAGGCGGGGGGGAGGGGAGGTAACCAACTTTGTTTCTGGGGGGGGGGGGGTGAGGGCAGAAACGAAGTTAGTTATAACACTTCAGTACACAGTAGCCTAACGTAAACACGGATTGTACATAAAGGACGTTACACTTCACCTTAGCCTCTCCCCTCGTCACATCTCACGCAATGTTCGATGGACATATTGCTATAACGAACGCTTTTATTTGGACCAAAATATGTGAAGTCATATTTCTTATAATCCCCTCCTTCCCCCTTGAGACTAACTGTCCGAAGTTCATGAACCCCGAACCCTCTCTCCCTACCCCTTTCAAGCGTGACATCATTTGTGAACGACTCCTTAGGTTTGCTCTAAGTCACCAAAATCGCAGTAACAATTGTTTTAAGGGAAAAGACCGGCTCCCCCCCCCCCTCCTTCCTGGATAGCTCTAGTCACAATTTGTTTATGATCATGTATGTTTTTAATAAAGAATCATATCGCACTCCGGCAAGGAAAGTGACACAATTCAAAATCTGGGAAAACCGTACCGGCTATTGATTTAAAATCTAAATTTAGTGCTTTTTCTCGACACAAAAACCGCAAAGTTAGCTCACCTAAATGGTGCGGGGGGGGGGGGGCGTAGAAACGATTTCATCAATAATGACACATCATTAAAATTTCATAATTTGGAAGAATATTTTTCGAGCTTAAAGTATGCATTATGTATCTATACTTCAAAAACTAATTAATAAACATCACATAGTAAGTTGACTGCGCATATTGTAATGTTTGAGACAAAATCACTTAAAATTACTATTGCGTCAAACCTTAATTTTCTCCATTGCTGTTTTTTTTTTCTTGTGGTTGAGTCAGTTTCCTTGCCAGTGTGGGATATGTTGAACAACTGAATAGGTTGACTATAGCAACGTTTCTTGATAAAAATAACGTATTTTACATTCAGAGCCAAGGACGGATCCAGAAACTATTCAAGGAGGGGGCGATTGATTTCACACCCTTACCCTTTTATAAATTCGCAAACCTCCGCCCCCCCCCTTTCCAAACACCATGAAAGATCGTCTCATTTCAATTATTTTGGGAAGGGGAGGGACTTCCTTTTCTACAAAATTGCGGAGGAGTATACCAAATCCCATCCCTTACCTTAACGCCATCAAAGGTGTCCCATTAAAGTTCCTCTTTTTTTTTGGGGGGGGGGGGACTTCAATTTTCCAAACTTTCCTGAGAAGAGCCCTTGAACCCTATAACCCTATTTAATATCATCTAAAATCTTCTAAAATTGAGTTTTTGGAACTTTGATATACTTCCTATACAAAGTTCAGATCTCTATCAGTAATGTGTTAAGAATAAGATATGTGCTACACTTTCATTTTCCAGACAGCAAGAGCTTCGTCAAACTATTGAAGATAGGCTAAAACAATTTTCAACTTCAGTATCAAAGACATGCCGTGGAAGAGTTCTGCATCTCGACTCAAGGAAGGGGCGGTCGCCCCATCGCCCCTCCCTTGTGTCCGTCCTTGTTCGGATCTGTATTAGAAATACGAGCAACAAACTTTTGCTCTATTTTTATGATCCCCACACGTAACGCTGTTCCGTAAAAGTACTGGAAGAACTGAATTACTTTTAGAGTAATCGAAAAAACTTGAATAAAAAAAAGCATGTATATTTTTTTCGTATTTACAAAAATAAATAGGTTAAAACAGTAACATAAAACGTTGTTTCAGGCACTTATTCAATTATTCTGTAGATAACCATATTGACATGTGAAAAGCTTTAATTTTTTGTTTTGTTCCTTTTTCATTTCTGAAGAATAAAAGCCATATTGGAAAAAAAAAATAGTACTAAAGTATTGAAATGTGTCACACAGAGTGCAACTTACCTACTGAGGCTTCCAAAATTTTTCGTAGGCTTTAAATGTGTATGGTTAAAAATGAAGTGCCTAGAAATCGAAATAGTAGTTCAATACTTTTTCATACTGTCTCTACATGATTACATCAATTCAACATTTTTTTTTTTTTTTTTTTACAAAATATTGACTGTTTGAAATGGGCCAAAAATGAGGTGACAGAGAAATATTTTCAGAAAAATTCGAAATTAAAGTTATCGTCTGTCGTTTTCTTTATTTCTTTCTTTTTTTTTTTTTTTTTTGTTATTTTTTTCAATGCGGTGATAGTTAAAAAATCTTTTTGGCATTAATTTTTGCTTGTTCACTTTACAAATCTACGTATTATTTTTAAAAATGACTCGTATTCGCAAAGTAACAACAAACACAATTCGAAAACGCATTAATTCTTCATTATATTCGAAGTAAAACAGTTCGAAATATTGCAAAAGTAGTTCATTTATCCCTAAGCACTGTGTAATATTTAATAAACGCTTTAAAGAAGAAAATCGGATCGAAAATAAGGTCAGAAATGGTTGACCAGCAAAGTTAACAATATGCGATTAGAGATTTATAATTAGAATACCTATGAAAAACCCACGTTTGAGAGCTGTGAAAGTTTCAGCAGAATAGAAGGAAAAATTTTCCTTCCAATTTCACCTGCAACTGTTTACCGTGTTTTCAGAAGATGTTTACTTAGCATGAAAGACTGAAAGTTTAGGATTTCCTTCGCAAAATCAATGATTAATTAACCCAAAACGTATAGAAATACACTGCAAATCTTAAAATACTTTTAAGTCGAACAATTGTCTTAGTAGCACACCTTTTTTTCGGGAAAGAAGGTGGGAGGTAAATTCTTAGAAAATTATAGAACACTCCTCTTCTTACAGCGCGATAACGATGGCCAATTGCAACCTTTCTCAGTGTTGGTCTGAAGCCTCATCTCCAAAAGACGCATATAGAAATCTTCCGATACCACGTGTTGGGGGTGTGGCCAAGTCTCAACTAGTGAAAAACGGACAATACACGTGTTTCTGATTGTGAAGAGCACGTTTATCTATACTAATAATATAAAGCTGAAGTCGTTGTTTGTTTGAACGCACTAGTCTCAGGAACTACTGGTTTGAATTGAAAAAATATTTTTGTGTTGAATAGTGCATTTATTGCGGAAGGCAATTTTAACAAATGAGATTGACCAAAATAATTGCAAAATAAATGTTTAATTAATTGTTTAGTTCTATTATTTCCTAAGAGATGGCGGGGGTAAGTTTAGTTGTATGAATTCCTAATAGATGGCAGAGTAAGTTAACTCATCTAGAGGGCGCTAACCGACAGTCTCGATCTCGATAGCTGCGAGAAACAATGCCGTGCAGCTAGCGAACTTATTTTTAAATGAGTGTTTTTTTTGTTTTTTTTTCCCGATATTCAAGTACATAATTTGATTTTGAAGGATTTTTCTATTGGGTTTTGTTGTCCTTATTTCTTCAACGTCTTATAGTTGAAGATAGTTAATTATCTAAGTAACTAATTTGATTTGTCGTATTATACAAATGTGTTTGGGGGTCATTCCATAGAAATGTCAACCTCAGAAGTTTTTTTTTTCCCACAAAGCCTTAATTGTGACCCTATCATTTCATTCAACATACTTTCTAGTACATAAATCCAGTAACAGTTTGCAAAAATTTCATTCGGTGTATTTCTTCTGGCTCTAAACGTGCGAGGTTGTAGAAAAGGCTTGCCATGTTCAAAAAAACATGTGTCTACGTTTTCTTGTGTAATGTAAAAGTTTTTGCAATTTTTTAAAAGAACTATGTTTATTCTAAATGATTAGATGTTGACCCAATAAAATTGACTGTTCTTTTTTCATACATTATAAGATAAGTATTTTAATTAATTTGGTTATTTCACTGAAAATATTTACGTTACGTTAGTCACGAAAATGTACTATTTTCTGCTTAAAAACTAAACCAGATGATTGAACGAACAGCACTTTTTATTTTCTTACATCTGTGTCATCTCTACTTAAAAAATGCAAAATATTTATTTTAGTATCAATAGATATAAAATAATTAGTGTGACTAACGTAACAGTTTGCATGCGACTAACGTAACATTTTAAAAATTACTGCTTAATATTTAAAACTTATTCAATTTAATGTACATTTTTCATGAACAATTTTGAATATGTAGGCATTCTGTATTGATTAAAAATATAAAGGAGGAAAAATACTAGTAATATTATATTGCAGACCTTCTGTTTGCTTAGAAAAATCCTTTTTTAAAGGTCTTTATAAAGATACTTCCAATTTAAAGAATTATTAAAAAAGAAAAAAAGTGAGTAAAGCAAAATGAGTTCTCTGCTGAATGCATTCAACACAAGAATCCAAGCTTAAGAATTAAGATATATAGAAATACAGTCTTAACAAAAGAGAAACGTCTCTATTTTTTTGAAAATACATCTCCACCAATTATTAAAATGAAGTAATGGCTGCTCGTTGGAAAACATTTGAAGATGTTACATCATGATACAGTGACAAAGGGCGCTGCGGCCATATATTTCAGAAAATGCAAGAATGATCATTTAGAAATTCAAACATTTGATGTGATATCTGGAATTAAAATGATTCTCCAAAAACGTTCAAATATTTTTTTTTCAATATTACATTTTAATTCAAAAGCATGCACAACACTATTCGTTCGATGAATCAGTAAACCTTAAAAAATATATATGCCATTGAAAAGTAGTACGGTGTTTCTTATGACGATAACTAGTATATCGGCAGAATACTAGAATTCGGTGAAACTTGCATAAAGTTAATTTTTTAAAAGAGAGATATTTAGTATTTAATTAGCCCAAGAATGATGTCATTCAGTTTGTAAAAGCAGATTTTTTTATATTGTTTATTTTTTTCGCACATTCAAATTGAGTTAATTGAACTGAATCCTTCCAATTCAATTTCTTACACTAATAGAGAAAAAAAGTAAAGAAAGAACCATGTTTGCAACACAAAGAAGGTTCCTAAAAGGTGTAAAAGTAAATATAAGAGCAAGATATTTATTATAAAAAGATTTTTATATATGCATTCATTGCTTGTTATTCGATGGTTACGTTAGTCACGTTACGTTAGTCACACACTGTTTTTCGTAAAAGTACCATTAAGGGCCAAAAAAGAATCATCTGTAACTAATCTGTAGTACATTTTTATAAAATAAATTGTTTACCTCTTACAAATATAACGGCCAATTTTAAATGCATGCGTAAGTTTCAGAAAAAATTGCCTCGTAACATAAGCATTGTTATCAGGGTTGCAAAAATGTTACGTATAGTCACGATGCCTTTTTTGATGAAAAAACACACGTCACGCGTTATTTTGCTTCAAATTCTTGGTAGAAATGAAAAATAGTCACTTGTACATTTATATCTGATATTAACCAAAGCATATTTATTTTACTCCGGTGTAAGTAAAAAGAGTTTGAAAATCAGCTGCGAATGTTACGTTAGTCACTATGGAATGACCTTTGTCTTTACAAAGTTTTATTATAGCATGTTTATTCGGCGAAATTTTTAAATTGCAGAAAAAGAAACCCGCTTCACTCGCCTAAAGGGCAGGGTTACGGTAGCGTGCGTAGCTTGGGAGTTAAGCGATGAACTATACAGTGATTATTTTGAGTTTAAAGCTACTGTCAACCTTTTAATATGTTTTGGCGAATAGTTTTCATTTCCAAAGATATTTTAATAGGTTTTTGAAAAGGTGTGTAGCATTTTAGTTGAAGAAAAATTATCATTTCACAGCAAAGGGATGGGGGGGGGGGCGTGGATTTTTTTTTTCAACGGACTTCCTTTAGATTCTTACACGGGCATCGCCGTGTGGTACTGCTAGGGACTCATAAAGCTCTCGCCTTGGAAGGTAAATAATGCAACTAAAGTCTGCTTGCGGTTTACTAACTAATAAAGGAGGCTAGTTGGAACATGAAATGCGTGCATACAATATGTTTTAAGTTTGTGCTTTATAACCAGTTTCGATCATTATATCCAGTTGGTGTCAAAAAGGGATTGTTTTTATAACAACCAGGTAATGATTGATGCGATATGTCTTATTGTGTAAGAATGATCACATTTAAGCAGTCAAGCTTTTTGTGGGGGGGGGGAATTACCGTATTTGTATGGTAACGACTTATAGATCTAAAACTATACATTTTGCTTGACATTTTTACTTTACTTAATACATTTTCGATAAACGTGTAGGATATTAAATATTTTAATCACAATCAGCTTTTTTTTTTGTTTAGGAATCAGCGAAGATTGGTCAAAAACAGGGAGTAAAACAACCAAAAATGTTTTTCCAATATTTGCATTGTAATATTTTAAATTATTTGCATACATTTCTGTTACTTCAGCATGGCTTATATTATCGTCAAGTCTAAACTTTGTGTCATTTTTTAACAAATATTAACTGTACATTCTGCACTATTTAAGATAATGTGAAAAACAATTATGTAATATAACTACACAGTATCAAAAACGTTATGTATTAAATTTAAAAAAAAAAAGATAATTAGGTCATGGGGTGGATAATTTTTCTTGCAGTTAATGTTGTACGCATGACTCAATGCATCAATGTTGTGTGCATGAATGCGTCAAATTTTTGCCACCAACTTTTTTACCCTGTCATAATACTATCGTACTTAGTGTTTCATGATTAAAATCTGAATTCAAAAAATTAATCTTGGGATTGATTTTTTAAAATTTTTTCTCAAATTCTTAGAAGAATAAAAAATGAACGACGAATTGATAAATACATCAGTTCGTCAACTATTGATGTATTTATCAATGAACATCAATACTTGATGGATTGAAGTCAAGTGTGATTATCTTATACTATATTCAAGTGTAATTAATTTTTACTATAACATAAACCCTTATAACCCATTAATGTATAGATTCGTCGCACTTTTTTTTTTTTTTTTTTTTCAAAATATGCACCTGAAAAAAAGAACAACACAGGAAGTGAAAAAAAAATATCGGTTCATGAAACGCGAAGGAAAAAAAGAAAATTAAGTAACGTGGAAAAAAAGAATTAGTAAGAGAAGAAAACGTTGTTTTCTATCGCAATATTCCCATCACACCTGCCAGGAAATTGCAAGGAATACTATTTTCCCTTCAACAACTAACTAGCTTTGAGAAAGTGTTCTTAGGTAGAAGCCAGAGCCTCGTAAATCGTTTCTTAGTGCCGGCCAAGACAGCGCAACTGCAGCGGCTAGTTCGGAGAAAGGAACATAAGACGGCCACTTTATCTAGCTGGAATCACTTCACGAGTGAACGCGCCAATGCCCCCAGTAGCTTATGCCAGGACCCCGCTATTCGGACTTCTCATCCAGTAGCTATGAGTGGAATGACTTTCTTATTTCACTGTATCAAACATGAGATCGCAATAACACTGGACGCTAAACTGATGCTTTATAAAGATTATAATAAGAAAAACATTTTTTATAAGTCTAGCTTAAATTGCATTTTATAAAGACTGCCTATGACTGAAAATAAGTAGTTTGTCAACGTTTTTTATCACTTTATTTAGACGAGCCTCAAATTTGCTGCAGACTTTAGATTAATTGGGTTGGTGATAGGACATATATGCATCATGAGAAAAGCTTTTACTGTCAAGACACATTTTCTGGTTGAGACACTTTTTTTTCTCGTTATTTTTTAAAAACTATATTTAAGACGCATTTATTTTTATACTAAGACTCGATTTCAAAAAGCAAAGACAAAGCTACAAAATTTAACGAACCACAAAGATCAACATTAAAATGTTTTGAGCAACAAATATAACCAAATTTCTTGTTTAATATTTCGTATTTTGATCCAATGCTTTCAATGCTCAGTTTGAGATTTTTTCTCAATCGGCACTTTCACTCGTTCAGATAAAACTGTTAATCATCAATGTTGACCATTTCATTCTTTTTTGTTATAAACTTTATGCTGGTTACAAATTTTAAGTGGCGGATGTATAAATTCATATTATTAAAAGCATATTATGTACCCTGTTCTATTAAAATTTACTAAGGATTACTAAAGAGATTTTCTAAAGAAATACTAAAGACTAAAACGTGTGTTTAAGAATCTTTGTCCTGAGACAATCAATAAGACTAGTTAATGGCAAATGCATGCATGACTTAGAGCAAACAATTAGACGCATAACTTATATTCAGATGAATAGAAAATGTTCTTACGTTACATCACCTGTAAACAAAATATTTAATTCTTATTTAAACTGAAATGGTTAATATAACTTACTTTTTTCAAAATGAACTAGTAGAAAATTTGTTCTGAAAATTACAGTACATAAAGAAAGAACAATATATTTATTATAAAACTTGCATTGAAACATTTTTTTTTTAATTTTTGGCAGTAAATTTAAACCTTCAAAATAAGTTGGAAATTTTTCAATTATTTTTCCAATATCAAGTTTTTTCCAATGAAATATCTTCTATTCGAGTATCAAATATATTGTTCAACAAATAGATGAGTAAATAAAAGAATGAATTAATGTAAATGAAAATTAAAAAAAAAACCAATAAATAAATAAATAAGTTAGTAAATGAGAAAAATAAATCAGTTCAAAAATAGTGAATGAATAAGAAAATGCGCGGATGAAAGAATAAAGAAATGAATAATTAAATGAAGGAATGTAAATGAAGTAATTAATAAATGGTAACGCAAGTGATTTGATAAAATAATGAATGAGTAAATGAAATGAACTATTTTACTCTGTCCCATCCACTTTGCCCCGCATGCACTTGAATATCGGTTAAACAAATAAATATTGCACTGAATATAAGTAGATCTCAATTAATGTAAAATGTTAAGAACAATATTTTTATGATTTAATAATAAAAAATAATAATTTTTGACTAACAACAAAATATTACAATGTGAGAATCAACTTTTGAAAATCGCTTGTTTTCATATCCTTTGAATTTCAGAGGTAACTTTCAGAGGTAAATTTCTATATAAATAGTTGCTCAAAGTTTTTCTATTTTTTTTTCAAAGAACTAGATAGAAACAAATGTTTACATTTGCGTGAGAGGTTAGCAGTACAATTTTATCAAAGGACAACATTTTAGTCAAATATATTAGCAGCACAAGATAGTTTTTGTGCCAAAAAATTAAAAATATTAACTATTACAAATTATAGTCTTTTCTTTCTCTTCAAATAATAAAATATATGAATAAGTAAACTCTGAAGGAAAAATCAACATAAATATAATATTTTCTAGAGAAAGTAGCGAGATAGAAATAAGAAGTTTAACCCCTTCTACTTTGCCTAAAAAAATACACGTCCTTTAAAAAATCATTTTCTTTGTTTTTTTTTTTTTCACTTACTTCAAGTGATATCAAACTAAGCAAAATAAGTTGTTTCATAAACAAAACAAAAAAATGTATTACGTATCATTGCGTAATACGGACGAAACACTTGACCTTTAAGTTTTCAGTGGTTGAAAAATTCCGTAAACTGCATGAACATATAAAATAAGAACGTCAAAAAGCAGAAATTGCAGATTAATTCAGACACGTGTTTTGGCGTTACAAGGATCGTCTTTTTCAATGCAATGTCTTTTCATCCATAAGCTCATTTCTTTTGTATTAAAAAGGCGTTCCTTCTACCGCCGAAACACGTGTCTGCAGTAATATGCTATTCGTGCTTTTTGACGATGTTATTTCTTACTTTATATTTCAGCAATAAGTTATTTATTTAACTTACAAGAAAATATGTTTGGACAATTGTATGCATGAGCAATTTGTCAATAAACCACAAGAATATCTTGAATCAAGTATTATTGTAATCCACAGCGAAACAAGATTTTCAAAAATATATATCCCAGAGAAAAAATTGGTGAAATCGAATTTTTCATATTATGTTTCTTTATGAAGGGAAAGACCATTCATCTGTTCATCACAGTAAATGACTATATTCTGCAGGAAAAAATACAATAAGGCTATGTATTTAAATGTATACATACAGCTAAACGGATTCGTTTAAACAAGCTTAAACGAATATTTTAAAATAAAAATCCTAAAGAATTGAAGAAAAAAAATAGATGGATAAGACGTAAATATGAAAACAATTGATCAACTTTTGTGAAACATTCTATGGTACTATGTGCTATGTTGTGTTGACATAAAAGAACGCATATGAACCAGTAAATTGCTACTCGGTAAATTTAAGTTTTCTTTTGCATACTTTTCCTCTATTAAATATCTTTATGGAATGTAGCATGTAAAGCCTAAATAGTTTTACTGTGTAAATTCATTTGCGTAGCCACTCAAAATACTTTCAGTTACTTAAATAGATTTTCAGTTCTTCTATAGAACCTAGAAAACAAATTCAGGATGCTTATCTTACAACTCATTAATGCTCTCAACAGCGAAAATATAAATAGCGGGTGAGAAAAACCAATGTTTTAAAAGAGTTTTCCATTCAGTGCACGGAACCAAGTGAAAGATTCTGGAATGTTAATAAGGCACTGCACTGCAGTGCACCTTGAGCGACAAAAGAAAAATTAATTACCAATTACCTGCTTTTGACATCTATGAAGGCAAAGATATATAGCTGCCGGTGCAAACAACTGGTTTGTTTCCAACCATGAATGAAGGTTGAAGCGGTCAATGAATATACTGAGGGTAAGTAATTAATTTATAATTAGTGGCTTCGCTTCTGTACTGTTCTAAAATATATTAATGCTATTCAGATGGACTTTTTTTCTTGAAAAATACTTCCCCACTAACCATTTTATTTGGTTCTTGAGTAAATGAAATAGAGAAGCTTAGTTTTTTGCAGGTATCAGAATTGTATAAGGGTCATTCCATGTCAAGTGATACAAAGTTTTTTCGTCACATTTTTGGATTTCTTTGAAATTTGGCTCATAGATAACTTTAAACCCTTCAAGGTAATTAAAAGTTCAAATTTTTAGATTTTTCTCTTTTATTTTTTTATTTATAAGACTTTGATTTTTGGAAAGACCCCCTGAATGCTTAAACATAAAATGGACGATAACTCAGCATCAAATATAGATAGAAAAAAATTGGTAAAAAGCATTTTAAAGTACATTATTTTCTGTTTAATGTGATATGCTGCATGACTAAATTTGTAAAAAAATTTCATTTTTAAAAATTTAAATTTAAATTTCTCAGAAAACATATAATGATTTTTTTTTTAATTCCCAAAATATTTTGTGTATTTATCTTCATTTGTACAAAATTTCAACTTGGGATCTCAATAGGATCATATTTTTATGAATTTTTGAATAAAATTTGACTTAAGAAATAATGATATTTTCCAGATTCTAGTTAGTTTAATATGGGGCTCTCTTACTGGTGATGGTCTAGTGAGTAGTAAGTAAACATGACTATGCTTGATATGAGCTGGGATGAACCTGTAGATTGGTAAGCCATCCCCCCCTTCGCCGCACCCCACAACTTTTAATCTTTTTTTTTTTCCCAAAAGTGTTTTCAAAATTTAAATAAAAAATAAAAAAAAAACGAAGAAAAAAAAGCTGGTACATAAGAGCAATAATCAAAACAAACACTGTCAAACATCAGAAGTGACTGAGGCTCATAAAGGGGAAGGGGGGTCACAAACAGTAAAAGTTGGGAAAACTTTAACAGACAAAAATAACCAGGGGTATACTCTAGATACGCCGTATGCTCTCAAACATTTTTTAGACATATTATGTATATGATGCATACACATATTGTGTATAATGAATTGCTGGGAGTATACCCTCAGAAAAATTGAGGGAACATCATAGAACCCCACTCATTTGCAGTTTTTTTTTCCTTCTTAAAGTGGGATGGTAGAGTGAGAGGGGGGGGGGTAATCTGGAATAAAGCTTAACAACATGGAAGGTTATGCTCAAAAGAGCAAAGTTTGTTTGATCTCTAACTGCTTTTAATATATGTATAGATAGATCTCGTTGCATTAATCTCCTTCACAACAGAAATTAAAAAGAAAACAAGCAATAAAGAAAAGTAAAAACAGCTGTTCTCCAGATATTGTAGAAATTTATGTGTGGACAAACATATGATCTGATACTTTGATTTATTTGTAGTTTTGTGCGAAAAGAATGGAAAAACATAAAACAACATGGGGGAAACACTATTTTGCTATAATTTTGGGGCAAACTATTTCTTTCCTCCTTCCGAAATTGAGAGTTGGTGCTGGGTTTGGGGTGGGGAATGAAATGAATCATAATTTCCCTTAACAGATATTGAATTAATCAAGTACACTTTTGTGAGGTTTGATCTAAAAAGAAACACTTGGTCTGAAAAAAAAAAAAAAAAAAACATATGGGGTAAAAATAATTCTCAATTCAATTACCAGGTAAAGCGTGATACTAGTATAGTGTTAATTGTATGTATGGGTATGGGGGAAGGGAAGACATACTTCGTCTTGCTTTAAATAACATTTACCACATTTAAATAAGTTTACTATTCATTTTGTTTTAATTTATTTTAGTTAATTATTTTTTTTTTCATTTTGAAAACTAAAAAGAAAAATTAATTTTAAAAGAGAAAGATCAAAAGTGGTGGTGCCGGGGGGGGGGGGGGCTTAACAATTCAAAAGTACATGCCAGTTCAATTCAAGCATAGTCATGTTTACTTACTACTCATTTCACCATCATTATTAATATAATCCCATATTTAACTAAATAGAATCTGAAAAATATCATTATTTCGTAAGTCAAATTTTATTCAAAAATTTATAAAAATATGTTCCCATTGAGATCCCAACTTGAAATTTTGCTCAAATAGAGATAAAATACACAAAATGTTTCCGGATTTTTTCAAAAAAAAAACATATGTTTTATGGGAAATTTAAATTTTTAAATTTTTAAAAATGAAATTTTTTACAAAATTAGTCATGCTGCATATCACATTAAACAGAAAATAATGTACTTTGAAATGCTTTTTACCAAATCTTTCTATCTATATTTGGTGCTGAGTTATTGTCCATTTTATGGTTAAGCATCCAGGAAGAAATTAGTGTTTTTCCAAAAATTAAAGTTTCATAAATAAAAAAATAAAAGAGATAAAAATATAAAAAATTCATCTTTTGATTACCTTGAAGGGTAAATTTGATCAGCTAAATTTCAAAGAAATCCAAAAACGTGAGTGAAACAATTTCTCAAATTTTAGTTCACTTGACATGACCCATACATAAAAAATACTTATTTTTCACAAAGTGCCATCTTAAAGAAACATAAGCTATGTTTAAGCAATAAATTTATTGAAATAAAAATTTTCTTGAAATAAATTAGTTAAATATGTTTTAAGTCGCCTTGTAATTTTTGCTTTTATATTTTTTGATGGGGGATACTGCGTCAAACAGCCGACTGTTTTTTATTCCATTAAGTTTAATAAAATGTGACTTGTATTAGAAAATAATCCATTGAACTTACCAATTTGTGTTCAAGGACTCCATTTCTAAGTATTAAGAAGAATGCTCCACATTCCACAAGCTCTTGATTGACACTTGAACGAATGAAGCTCGACGACAACTGAAACAAATGTAAACAGGGTGATACGTTTGCTTTGTGACAAATATTAAAGAGGTATAGAGCACTTTTTTGAAACAATAGGTCAGCAGATTATCGATTGTTTAAAAACAGTTCTATTGTACGTATTCCTATAATACAAAGGTTTATAACCATTAATTAAAAAATTATTCATTCTTAATTGACAACAAAAATGCATACAATTCACAAAATGGAACAATTTCTTAGTGAACAAAGATGTACGCGCAAGTATAGGGCAGATCGGGGGCACGTTTGTGCATGGAGCACGTTTACGCATTGCCCTTTTTTCAAAACGAATTATAACTGGAGAGTCAACAGTCATAATAGATTGATGCTGTTCTCTAGCACATATTCTCACAAGTTTTTGAGCATCAGTCGAGCTTAGGTCTAGCATGCAGAAATAATAATCTGTTTTCTACCAAGTTAAGTAAGTTTTGTGTTGAACGTATTGAAGCTTATTGTGAACAAATAATACTTAGTTACAAAAGATCGAATACATAAAAATTAGCAGAATTTTATACTTTTTTGAGAAGTGTACTTGTATGAACTGAAGTGTTACTATTTTTTTTTTTTTCACGTTAAAAATAAATCCAAACTTGGCAACGGCATAAGTTTACGCATTGACGTCGAAGCACCTTTACGCACGTTCTTACTTATCGGCCATTGTCCCGTCCATCCCGCGCGCGCGCGCATTTTTTGATGTGACGGACTGCCTACGAAAACAGAGTAGCATTCACATACGGTCGCCTCACATCAATTACGTGGCTGAACTCACCCACCAGAGAAAAGGAGCTTGGCGGGTAAAAGGGCAGTTCACTTATCGGCCATCCGTTTCGTCCATCCCGTTTTTTGACGTGACGGACTGCCGACGAAAACAGAGTAGCATTCACATACGGTCCTCGCACATCAATCACATGGCTGAACTCACCCACCAGAGAAAAGAGCGCGCTGCTTGGCGGGAACCAATGAAATGTTGTTCTACTTTTGACGGCCGTCGGATAACAAGGTTCTTCTGATCGAAACTGGTCCCGTCCAAGTTGGCTTGCTGTCATGGCAACCAGCAAAGAAAACCTGTTTCGGGAGGAAAAAAACGTGATGGACAGAACGGACGGCCGATATGTGAACAGGCCCTAAACGTGCTCGGACGTTGTTTTCGCTCCAAACCGTCTCAAACGTTTTCTGTATTTTCAGGCTATTTAGTTTTGAAAATCACCATTTATTTTATAATTGAGTGACAAATTCGTACCTTATAGGTTACAATCATATAGTGCTGTCTTCATGCCCATTCAACTTTTACTTTATTCACTATTCAGTCTGTAATAAATTTGCTTTATTTTAACGATGGTAAGACATTATGTTCAAAACACTAACTACGTTAAGTGTCAAAAAAATTATGCGTAAACGTGCCCCATGTCCGAGGCAAGTTTACAGAACCGACTTGAACTCAAAAATATTTTTTTATTGGTTAAAAACACAAACTGAGCAACAACCGAATATACTAATTTTGACTCCATTAACTGCTTCATAAAATCGCCATGTCTAAAATTTCCTAAGTTCAAACATAAAAACTAGAAAATTCACTGAAAAAAATCCTCGTAAACGTGCCCCGATCTACCCTACCGTAATAATCACAAACTGCGCCAGGTCAACATTCTATAACATGACGTTATGAATTTTAAAACACAAGAAATGAGTTTGCAAGTTTTCGCAAAAAAATTCGTTCGATACTTTTTTAAACATTTTTCCTCGTTCCCCTCTACTGGAGTTTTTAGAGACATATTCAATCTTTTAATAGTCTTATAATCTTTAGAGTCTTTTAAAAGTATTTATAAATATGTTTTGGAAAAAAATGATTCTTCTCAATTTGATTTGCAATTTTTTGAATAAAACGAGTTTAAATTTCTTGATATACACAGAAAGTTTTTTTTTTCTTTTCGTTTTGGTTTTTAGTTTTAATGCAGAGCACTGGTCTAGGGGATACATAACCATGGTTCCTGATTACAAAGTCACGACATCTTAACTGCTCCATTCATTTTTAAGACTATTATTGCACCTTTTGGTTTGGTTTTAATCACTTTTCTGCAGAAAAGTTGTTGTTTTTTTTTTTTTAATTTCCCATTTGAAATTAGTTTTTAACATGGTTTAAAGTTATACAACCACTTAAGCTAGCTAAGCAACTCGTTAAAAATGTGATGTAAACTATACTACTGTATTAAAAGCATTGTAACTTTCAACATGGAAATTTAAATTCCTGAATGTTTTTTCACAACATTGCACAATTTCTAAAAGGGGCTGTCCACAAATGATGTACGCTTTGTTTGGTGAAATTGTGATATTTCGTAAAAAGAGGGGAGGGAGAGTTGGGAGACGTGTGACATCACGCATTTCATACCAGAATATTTTTATAAAAATTAGCATGGCGTGTAACAAGGTGGGGAGGGCTAAGGTAAAGTGTGTCACTTTGTGACATTGGAGGGGGAAGGGAGGGTTAAAAAATGCTGAAACAAAGTGTGATATCATTAGTGGACAACCATTAGTTTATTATATCGCTTAGATTTAATATTATTTCATTATACGATGCAGGGGGACGAGAGATTTCTTGAACCTCGAGAGCAGCCTTCAAAGAGAAACTGCAGAATGAGTGGATTACGGAATGAGTTGAGTAGAATGTAGCCAACTTATTTTTCAAAACAAAAAGTCAAGAAACTAGCATTTTAACCTTGCCAGCAGAGGGCAGCATCGAGTTTCCTGCAGTTTCTTCAATTGTTAAGTCAATGGTACCATAAAATGTGAAGTGGTTCAAAGATAACGCAAGTGGTTCAAAGTTACCTAAAACTACTGTACTTCCTTCTCTTGTAAGAGTAAGTACCGATGCAGTGGACAAGAGATATATATTACCAACTTCAAAGCAGTCTTCGAGAGTAGCTTTAGAACATTAAATTCAGAATAAGTGGATTATGGGATGAGTTGAGTAGAATGCAGTTCACTTATTTTGCAACACGAACTGTAAAAAAACCGATATTTTAATCCTTGCCAGTATATTGCAGCATTGAGCTTCCTATACATTCAAACGCACAAAAAAAAAAGGTATTTCAAGGTTAATCAAGCGATGCAAAACTACCTAAAACTACTGTATTTCTTACTCTTTTTAAAAGAAAACAAATATTTTATTGACTAAAAAAAAGAAAAGAAAAGAAAGCTTCTTGTCTTAATTGAGGGCGGGAGACAGCAAAGTAAAACTAGGAGTCATTGCTTTTAATGTATTTTCGCTTATACAGTTGGCTCTCTGTTTAACGACTTTCAAGGGACCACAAAAAATCGTCATTAAATAGAAAGCGTCCTTAAATAGAATGCTTTTAACACTGTAGTGAACCATCTGGGACCGTGAAAAACCGTCGTTAAATAGAGCGTCGTTAAACAGAGAGCCAACAGCTCAATACTTTACTTAGCTTTTATGACTAGTTGATTGACTATTACTAATTAATAACTAGACTATTTAATAACTTCTAAAATACAATAACTAATTATAATAAAAATGTACAAAGAAATTAAAATTTCTTGCAGAAATGTGTAGCTCATAACTGCGTTCAGCATATTTTATTGAAATTCATCGTAAAATACTTCCAGAATTGTTGTCTGTCTGGGTATGAAACACTTTACTCAGTGTTTGCTTTTAGTTAAGAAAGAAAGACTAGCACAAGAACAGAAAATTTAAAAGCATGCTAGCAAGAATTTCAGCTAGGAAAGTTCTCTTAAAATGTGTTTCGAGAACAAGATTTCACTTTCTTGTCCTAAAAATACAATCTGCCGTCAGAAGAAAGATGTTTCTCTGGGTTAAACGTATTTGCTTCCCTTTTACATTTCAAGACGCATCCCATTCAAGTACATAAAAACAGTCTAAGATTTGTGAAAGTATTTTGAACAGAAAAAAATCTGTATTTTTTGCATGACAAGAGAAAAAATCCACATTCGTATACTACATTAAGCTTGAATAAAGTTTACGATACACTTAAAACGGATTGAAGACAAACTGAGTCACATATTGAATGTGCGTCGCAGAAGGAAACCGTATTTTTTAAGATAGAAGTGAGTCGTGAGTAATGTTGTGACTAAAACGTCGATTTAAAAAATGTATCATATGAATTATTATTTAGGAAAAGAATAAAAAGTTTTGAATGAAAATAAATATTCATTTTTAAAAGCAACTAATATTTAGGTACACTGATCCTACATTCACGTAAATAAGAATAGTATTAATTGATTTACATTTAACGAGTGGTTCACTGCTGATGCCTGATTTAACTTGAAAATAAAGTTCAGTATTATCTTTTAATTCAGCAAAGTATAATGACTTATGTTATAAAGTGGCGAAAGTAAGTATTAAATACTAGGTACTTTTCTGTGAGCGAAATTGGTCAGCCAAATGGCCATCGCTGTTCTGACATACTCAGACACTTTTAACATTTTTGATGCCACTTTTCAGATCAGTTGCCTCAAATTGAGCTTTAAAATTTTTTATTTAGTATTTCAGTGTATTTGAGAGTAGTAGTTGTTTTGGCGTAAAACTTTTATTAAAGCTTGGCTGAAAAAAAAGCAAAAAACAAAAAACGCAATATTAAGTCATGAAATTTTGATGGCCATTTTAACTAGAGAATTTCTTTTGTTCACGCAAATAACAAATCGTTGATTTAAAGAACTACTGAGTGACAAGTATTGCTATTCTGTAAAAATCACATTTATTTTATGAACCCCGTGTCATCGTAGAAAAAATATCCAGAAATAATGGCAAATACGTGTCTAAAGAGATCTGTTGTTACGGCACAAAATACTGGAAGCTAGTTTTGGTGTTTGAATAAATGACGTAAGACAATCATACGTCTAATTTCTAAAATATTTTAATTCTTTGATGAATACTTAAAAAGTTCCTTTTTCAAAAAAAGGATTTGACTTAAATTATAAAACATTTTTATTAACTTTAAAAGTAATATTAAACGCTTCGTTCTCGTAGATTCGGCTTTTTTTTTAAATAGTGTGTAAAAACACAAGGTTGCACACATACTTTTTGGAAATACTGTAAGGTAACATTGGTTGAATAATAGACATATAATGCATAAAAGAAAGGAAGGGTAGCAGAAATGAACGGTTTCTGTTAAAACATAAATCATTTATCATATGAGTTGAAGTATTGAGAATCAAAGGAATAAAATACAAGTTTTGAGTAAAATATGTGCCAAGTTTACTTTATAGGTAGAGCTTACATTGAAAAGTTTCTTTTTCAATCATGCAAAATTACATTACCTATCATGGCTACTTTTACAATTAATTACCGGAAACAAAACAGATAATAGTTTGTTTTGGTATTCCTTAGAGGTGAAAATAGTCGCAAAAAAACGGGAAAAAAAACGTTTTTTTTTTTTTTCGAAGGGGTTTATTTCTACTCCGGAAAATTTGAAAAAATGTTTTTTTTTTCAACTTTTCAGGAAGTTTTAATTGAAATTTTCATCAAAAAGTGATTAGAAATTTCTCATACTTAAATTCTGCTGCAATTTCCTCTCCCCCACTCCCTAATGAAAGGTTAAAATAATGTCTAACTTTGATAATGCAAGTTATTGTATGATAATATAATTTGCACATAGATCAAAAACATATAATACTTTCTGCAAAAAAATTAAACCAATATCCTTATTGAAAAATTTATTTTCTTTCTTCATAAAACAAACAAGCATAACTTTAATCACAGAACTATGTTTCTGATGACTGCGCAAACCAAATACACAGGTTGCGACCAAAAAAAAACGGGCAAGCAATTTTTCATGTAACTTTATAAAAAATAAATAAATTAACAGAACAAAAATAATAATTATCTGAGAAGATCTTTAGCAATCAATAAATTAATTGGTTTCAAACTGGTCGTCTTTCGAAGTGATACAGAGTTGCAACTACTTATTGAAATTTTCATTCAAGCGCTGCAATTCATTAATCAATCCTATTCCTTATTAAGCAATTTGTTTGAGAATCCAAACTTATGTGTAGTTTAGGTAGACCTTTGACTCTAAAACAGGTCGTACAGTGCAATAAATGGGATAAGGTCTAGCGAGTAGAACGTTCACTCTTAAGATATCATGTCAAAAACAATGCACCTTGCACCACTGTTGTCTTTTTGGCGGCATGAACTGGTGTGGAGTCAAATTGAAATGTCCAGTTTTACATTGCTGTGCTGAAAAGCTCTTAGATCCACAGAAGTACAACAATTTCTAAAATGTCCTTCTGGTACACTTTTTGATTCATTTTATGACTCTCATCCACACAAAAACCAGAAATTTTTTGTCACTTGTGCTGATTCCATCACAGACAAAGCCTGACTTCGGACTTTGGCAATGTTTAACATTTTCTAAGGTGCTTGGAGTGTCTGCAGAGCAAATCATATTATTTTGGGGGTTATGCGCTGGTTGAACGGTAAATCAGTGAAAAGGATCTCTTCCAGCGTGGACCTGCGGCCCGTCTCAAACGTTTCTGCATCTTTGGAGTCATATGAAAGCCTGAACTTTTTAGAACTCGTAAAACTTTTGCTTGAGCTGTTTTTGCTCTTAGTCCCACTTATCGGTCACAAATTCCCATCTCACGAACGACTTCTCTCGCGGAAACCCAAGGATTTCATTGAACTCACTTTTGGATGACCTGACGATTAACTGTGATGTTCACTGTTCATTTTTGTACACTTTCCGGACATCAACTCTCATTTCCAAGGCACAACAAGCAAACGAACTGTCGTTTTACTTTGTTAAACAACTTTAAAATAGCAGGTATTTAGCTTCAAATTGTAAGAAAACCAAAAAACAATACATAAACTAAGAGATATATTGTACTTTTTTTTTTCAAATAAAGTGAGAGACAACAAATAAATAAGAAACTCATTAACATAATATTTTTTTCCTTCCATCCGATGATGCAATCTTTGTGCCTGAGTTTATTATTTTTTTTTTCTTTGCCGCACATTGTATACTGCCTTGCTAAGCACAAAAGTGGAATCTGTAGTTGAGCTCAAGCTGAGATATTGTGTTTTATAGTTTGGCTCTTCCACATATTTGATTCAAATGTCTTTTTTTTTTTAAATAGTTCCTGATCAAATGACCCTAAAAGACTTTAATTATTTAGTAAAATACGAAACAGGGGGAAAATTTGGTTATAATGACTCACTACCAAACGGCACGACCTTGATATATATATATATATATATGTATTGTATAGAGAAAGATATTCTTACACCTATATCCAGTTATACACCTTTTCCCTTCCCATTACCTATCTTTCTTTTACATATATATTTTTATTAGATGTTTTACACTTATGCATGAGTATTTTTTTCATATTAATGCAATGCACGTGTGGTTTGTCTTCTTTTTGCATTGTACAAACTTGAACAATCTTGCTGCATCTGAAATTACTTTTGAAATGAGAAACGAAGAGAATTTTTCGCCGATTTGTCTGAAGACTATGAACTTATAACAGAAGCAACCAAGTGCACTGGGAGCGAAAAAAGCAATTTCTTTAGCTATTGAAGTAAACACAAAGCCTGTTTACTACTAAAAACCAGCGGTGGCAAATACTTAGCACAGCGCGTTCATTCGTGAAACGATCCCAGCTGAATAGATAGGTCTTCTTTTTCGTTTATTTTTCGTTTTTCTTTCTACTTTCTTTGGTCGTTATCCAAATAAAGAAAATCCTAGATCCTTATATAGCTGTTTCGACTCTCTTATAATGCCAGTTACAGCAAATCAAACGTTCCTTAGTGCTGCAGTGGAAAGAAATGTAATTTTTATAATTTAATAAGGGACATATTAATGATCATAATAAAGGCAAAGTAATTTTTTTTTAACCATTTACTTTTATTGATGTTTGTTTTAAAAATTTCTTACTGACAATAAAATTAAATGATTTTTTTACTTCGAAATTAATTGATTGATTAGAGGTCAAACAAATGAGTTTTAGTCCATATGTCTTAAAAAAATTAATTTTGAAAGTCAATTCTTTAAATTCAAGTCAGTTGGGCGACATTGAGCATTAAAGTATGACTTAGAGTAATGAGTAAGTTCTTATGCTTAAATAAATAAGGCAATATTTGTGATGACATTGTCCAGCAATAAATCTTTCATTTGCGGTAATTTTATCGGCTATACTTTATACTTACTCTTAAAGGAAAAAAAAACATAACCGGGGGGGCTCGGGGGGGGGGGGGTAAATGGATGAAACAATCTCTAAAATGGTAATGCACAAATCGCATTATTACTCAGAAAAAGGTTTTAACTTTTCTTATATAACACTGGCAAACAATTTGTAACAAAATTTCTTATTAGTTTAATTGCCTAACTGTTTGACAGTTAAATAGGCAGGCTAACTTAAAACTACATAGGTTTCTTCTTCGAAGCCATTTTTTTCGCAACCCCTCATTTGAATGTGGCCACTTTCTGCGGCAGAGCACGTACCATTCCGTTCTTGAGTAACATTCGGTTCACTCTGACTCTAGTAGAAGATAAATATTTTTTTTTTTTACAACTTTACTTGTTCCACTTTTAGAAAGTACTTTGTTCACACTCTGAATACTTTAAGAATTTATCCGATTTATCTCAAAATTACATTTAACGCGTATATTGGTACGAACTACAATTACCTCACAAATTATGCAGTAATATTATTTTTAATAGTACGTGCTTATAGCCTGTTAAAACATAACTAAGTAATCATTACGAAAGCAAAAATTTCATCATTTTTAAAAATCAAACCCATTTTACGACGGACATAATTCAATCCAGAGCATACATTACAACAAAAAATCAAATTTAATTTCGTGCGGAGGACAAAAAATCAAACTTGCAGCAGAGATTTCTGTTAGAGCTTTTTAATCCATTTAATAAAGTACCCTAAAACGGTACTGTAAACATTAGTTGAAGCCAAATCGCTTGAATTCTCGATAGAAGAAATCGAGGCAGTAGCATCTGGGAAAACATTTTATCATTCCCTCTCAGAGGAAAATATCCTGCAGAAATTTAACTATCAGATAAACACAAAGTCGAATGTCTTTGAATTTGCTTTTAACCTCAGGCTCAAAAAAGCCCCGATCGGAATTTTAAACGAGTGGAATCACGGGCAACAGCAAACAAAAGATTTAGATTTAGGTTCAACTTGGGATTAAATTTTTCAAGAAACTTTTAAATGCAACTGAATAAAGTGCATTACAAAAACTTTAAGGTTATTTGATTTTTCTAGATGTTATTTAGCAAAGAGTTTTTTAATAATTTTACATCAACTTGAAATTGTAGTAATGGTATTTTTATCAGTCACTTACTTTGAACGCTATGTTTATTGTTGACTTTTTTACCTGAGGCTATAAAATGTGATCGATATAATATCAGATATTTTCTTACGATTTAAACTCCAGATTTTTTTTCTCCGTTTTTGCAAGTAGAAAAGTAATTTTTATCATAGTTTGACTGGAACTAAAGTCATAGATTGCATAAGTAGTGCACTAAAGTTCCCAGACTTTATAAACATAGTTTACCCTTAGTAACAAGAAATTAACTTTGTTTTTAATTTACTACTCATCATTCTTTTAGTAGATAAGATACACTATTTAATAAGTATCCAATATCTCCTGCGATCAGGCCCAACCTTGACAAACTGAGTAGTTATCTACGCATATTGCGCAATGACATCATGCATCTTATAAACAGTGATCAATAGTGTTCTTAACACCTTGACATTATTTAGCTATCTTGAAAACTTCACCACAAAAATAGGTTTTATACTACAATACAGAAGAAAATATGTTGTTACATATGGCTTTATTTAGAGAGATATTAATCCATTTAAAAGGCAGCCAAGAACATAAGTACTTACAATAAACAATGAACATTTAACAAAAGTAACAATTTAAAATCAAAAATAAATCTGTAAATTAGAGGATTTAACAGTTGTAGCAGAAATAAAAAGAAAGTCATTTCCTTAATTCACACGTGTCTCACGGGTGGTGCTAAATGAGCAACGAAGATTTCTAGGCAGCCCCTCAATAGAAAAAAATATTTTTACACTAATTCTGAATTAAGACAAAAAATCCATAACTAAACTTTTAGAAGAATGTCTCATCCAGCAGAGGATTTCTTCAATATTGTAAGGCTATCACTTATTTAATTTTTCATATTTACATATAATTATGCGTCCTGTAACTTCAAAAACTCGTGTCACTAATTTAAAATTACAATGCAATTGACATTTAAAATTACTAACTAATTGTGTCAAAGTAAGTCTTATTTAAGCTTGCTTTGAAAGACACAGAAAAGTAGTGGCCTTAATCTCTTAAGCAATACATTGTATCTTTTAAGCTTACTTACAATTATTATTCAATCAGGTAATCTCCTTTACGTTTCACCACAGAAACATGACAAAAGGAATTATAATACGTTTTCTATAGTACATGTTTTCATAAAAATAAAATAATCGAAATATAATCCATTGATCTACATAAAGATTATGACATGTCCTTTTGTATCAGCTACTCTTAAAGATGTAAAATTTTAAGTTTCGGGTTTTTAATCCTAAGACACAGGCTTCGCTGATATTTATAGAAGGTTTAAACCGCGATTTTTAACCCCGATGTTAAACCATGATTGATGCAAGGACTTGTTGTAACACAACATATTTTATCTACCACTTCCTAAGTTTTTGAGCTAGACTTTTAAATTATTGTACTCGGAAAGGAAGGCATTTGCTTGACCACTGCTGGTCGAGGGTCCTTATGGCGCGCGGCAAAAATCATAATCCTTATGGAGTGAATTTGCGAGCGTTTTATTTCACTTACAATGAAAATGACCGGAAACAATCCTGTAAAGTTTTTTAGCATATAGTTGTCCCTTAAGCTTTTATTTGTTGGATGTTTAAAATTTTTCCTTTTGCTCTACATTTCCTCATTTACTTTGTCTATTCTGGAGTTTAGTTTGATCTCAAAAATTTAGAATATATTCTTCGAATTATCTGCTTTGATTTTAATAGGTGATCCTTTGGACATTCTACACACACGATGCATTCGAAACTAACACAAATGTTCCCAAACTGCCTTTCATTTCATTTATGAAACAAATTACATTACAGATTATTTTAGACTACATGCAGGTAATATTTATCATATCACAAATGGTTTGATGCTTAGAATAATGCAAAACATGGCTCTCTTTGTTCACAAAATAAGTTTTTAACACTTTGTCAGTTGAAAAATATTATTATAGTTAGATAGACACATAACTATTGGAAATTAGTGTATATTTAGCGTCCTTTAAAATGAGCTGCTGCACTAACGGAATTACGGGAGCGGTCATTTTGACCCAAAGCATACCTTTTTTGCTTACTGCTCCTATGTATTTTTATAAAAAGCTTAATCCGTCTTTGACATTTCCTAAATTATCATGTTCTGTAATAATGTAAAATTTTAAAGAAAAGTGTAATCATTTAATACCCAAACTAAGGGGTTATGCTTATAAGTGTAGATAGGTGTCGTTTTGACCCCTTTGAGTAAAATAAATGCAAATACATTTATTGATGCTTAAACATACACTGTAAAAAAAATTCGGAAACGTTTCTGAGTATATCGTGCAGCTCCGGTTCATGAAATTTTCAAAAACGTTTCTGAGTATTTCGGAATTTACTTTCTGTAATGTCCGGAAACGTGTCTGAGTATTTCGGAATCCTCTTTCTGTAATGTCCAGAAATGTTTCTGAGTATTTTGGAATCCTCTTTCTGCAATTTTCAGAAACGTTTCTGAGTATTTCGGAATCCTCTTTCCGTAATTTCCGGAAATGTTTCTGAGTATTCTGTGCAGCTGTGATTCATGAAAGTTTCGAAAACGTTTCCGAGTATTTCGGAATTCTCCAAACAATTTTCAAAAACGTTTCTGAGAATTTCGGAATCCTTTTTCCGTGATTTTTTCTAAAAAATAATTCTTTACTATAGTATTGCATGCCATATCAGTTTCAATTCTTTCATATCTAAGAGCAATGAAACAAGCAATTTTAGAATCATTCGTGGATTTTTTTTTTCTGAATTTCTAATGACAAATAGCATGGTTAACAGCATAACATATGCACAGTTATAAATTTTTGAAAATTTATGAAATAATATAGTAGTTTCATTCATAATCACAAAATCGTCGGGGGAGGGAAGGGGAGTACTTTCTCAAAAGTGGGATTGTTTGTCAAACAATATTAAACTTAAGTTTTTCTCTCAATATTTTCAAGACAAAATTATCAACATATTGTATTTTTAATGCAGAACTTAAAAACATATCTTGTATCAAACTTGATAGCTTTTATTTTCGGATAAAATTTGACAGAACTTACCTACACTTTGCGTTCCGAAATTCGTTCACGTCAAGTCAATTTCTTTGACGAACAAAGTGTACCGAAAAGTACCAACAGAGAAATTGATGAATTTAAATATGACACCAAAGTCCCCCTGCTGGAACCATTCGGGTTTATTCTTCTGTTCTTGCCCTTTTCCAGTTTATCACAAATATAGATACTTAATCAAAATAGGTTACTGATTTTATTTTTAGAGTGTGCGCAAAATGCATTATATATTTTATTTATTAAAACATTGAACTCTATTACATGATTATTCCATTTCATATATACGAGAGTCCCCCCCCCACACCATAAGAGTGATGGTGCACCCATAAAATGATATAAAGCGCCCCCCACCTTAAAAAAAGCAACCCCTTGAAAATGTCAATGCCACAGTCTCTCACCATATGTGCATTGCATATTAATAACATAGTATTTAAAAACTGATCACTTTTAAAACGATGACATGAAATAATATTACTTTTTATTTCAGCATGTAAATGCAGCTGTTCCATTTTTGCCACTGACTCATTCCTCCTGACTGTCTACATTAAACTAGTATATCCACGAAGGAAATGTTATTTTCGGAACTAATGTCAAGGAATTTTTTTATTGTTAACCACATTTAACAAAATGAATAAGCAGATGAATTAATTTCATAACTATGTTCTTACTAATAGATAACATGGTCATTTTCTAATGGTATAAATATTTTTAAATGAATGAATAAATTATAATAAAAAAAGATAAATTATACCGGCACATTTTTTGTGAAGCATATTACAATACTAGAAAATATTTGCATTACCATATTTCTAATGAATTAAACAATTGTTTTTTTTTTCTTTTTGAACCAAAATGTATGTACATCCAAGTATTTCGAAATAACTTTTCTGTGATTGCTTCTCAAATATAAATCTTACTTCTTTTGCGTAATTAATCAGTTTCAGTTGGTTACAACAAATAGTACACCGCGCACATAGGTATATGTAGGATAACTTTAAATTAATTCGATAAACCCAAAAACAGTTACAATTGGAGCCTCATCAAATGCAAATCAACAAAAATATAAATGTATATAACAACATGTTTTAAAATATTCATTAATACTTACAAGTGAACATGAGCGGAAGAAAATCTAAGTACCTCCATTACAACTGAATAAGTAATCCAAAGGGTTTCGTTTCATTAAGTATAAACACGGGTGTTGAAACTATTCACGCTTGAACACACAATATATATCTAATTATGGTCGCATTGGAAATTGTAAAGAAGCAAATGGTTATTAACTAACTTAATAGCTGCGTACATCGTCTAAAAAATCAAGGGCAGTCCAAAATGCAAAGGCGTAAAATTAGTTTCGACACATTTTACTACTCTCTAGACATGAAATAACAAGCAATCCAATGCTAAACAGTTGCTGACTGCAGCAACCATGGATAAGAAAAAAAGAAGTTCTCGTTATTTCCGACTCATTGGCGCCTGGTTGGAAGGATGAAATAGGTTTCGAAGCGTTGCGTCATCACTTCCGCTTCTAGATATCTTGAAATAACAAAAAGCTTTCTGAATATTGAGGAGTTCGCTATTGGCTGAAGGATTCCTACTATTTCGGAAACGTTTCCGATATATCCAGAAACGTTTCCGAAATTTGTTACAGTGTAGCATAAACTGAAAACAGTCTCTTAGAACACATCATCGCAAGAGTTTAAAGCATTCCTAATGTGTTTGTACATAAAAGTGAACATCAGCCGCTCGTTTCTAAAATGCAACTGAGGTTTTGATATAACTCGAATCTTATATTTAAAAAAAGATGGAATTTAATGTTTGTTTAATACAGTCAGTTAACGGTTAATAACTCTAATAAGTTTTTATTTTGTTTTTTATGAAACTTAGTTTCGATATAACACTGTACACATCTCTTGATTTATATTATTTCTAAGTGTCATATAACACGGTTTCGAGATAACACGTAACAAGGTTTTGATATAACACGATACATTTTAACCATATTTTTCTCATGCACATGCATGAGAAAAATAAAAATGCATAATTAGTATTAAAGATAAAAAAAAATGTTATTTTAAAAAGAGTCTCGTATAACACAGTTTCGGTACTACACGGAACGAATTAACCGTGTTATACGAGGGACACCTCTACTTCATTTTGTATCTTTAATTCTCTGCATCTTTTAAAAAAGATGCTTTTATATTAAATAGTTTTCTCTTTAGTTAATTTTTAAAAATATATAACATTATGTAGGGAACTACGCAAACCTCTTCTCAGAAGGTCAAAAAGACCCCCGCAGTATTTCTAGGTACACGAAGACCGTCTTAATTATAGTGCTAAGTAATTACAAATACACTATTGTACCTGGATCACTTCTTATGCAAATAATTGCTTTCAAGCGGCACTGTTTTCATTTAAGTACTTTCTAAATGATTCCCTCGCATTATATCTTTTTAGATAAATGTCGAAAAAACAAGTTCTTTTTTTCTTAAAAGAGTTTTGGACACAGGTTAAAAATGCATGCCAAATGGTGAAGAAAATGCTGCGTTTCATCTAAGCGACTGAAGTCCTGGGCCTCAGCTGCTACAGACAGCAAATGGGGATTAGAGCCCTATGGTGTGCTTCGTCACACTGACAGCAGATTATTGGCGAAACGAGCTGAAGCAACTTCCTTGAAATGAAGGCACTCTATTTCACGTCGTTAAGTGTAGTTAGAAAAGACATCAAATTGCATATCTGCAACTACCGGTGACGAACTCTTTTGATCACAATGAGATGCAAATCTGTTTTTATCTGGTTTAGTAGACCGTCAACATTTTTTCTTTTTACGAAACGTATATATTTTTGATAAAACCTGTAATGCGCTTGCGTCTACTGTTACCTTTTCTTATAGAAATTAAGGCGATAATGTTGGAATGCATTGCTGGATAATGCTAGAATGAATTATAATAATAAATTATAATTATAATAATTTTAAATGATGTTATATACTATGTTAGAAATGTGTACTAATTTTAGTAATATGTTATCTGAAATATATAAATTACTAGCTGTACCCGACGCGCGTTGCTACGCCAACAAAAAAAAAAAAAATACATCATTATACTGATTTTCATGACAATCGGTTGAACGGGGCAGAAGTTGCTACTCTGCAGTGCCACCTGGGGGCGAGTGGCTTCAATGAGCCTATTATGCACCTTCTCCGTGGAAAAATACATATATATAGCAATTTTCATAATAATCGGTCCAGGTATCAAGTGAAGCCGTGACTATACTCAAATTTTGTACTCACGCAGTTTGCAAGATCAATCAATCGCTAAAAATATCAAATAGAAAAAGTTTTAAATCCCCCCGTTGCATGAAAAGCCACAAAACAATAAAGAAAGAATTTATTTGTTCAAACTCAAGAAACATGGCAACAGCTAACTTCTTATCAATGAGATCTTTCACGCGAATTAATTTCTGCAGCCGATAATTTTATTCGTATTTATCCAATGGATTGTGACTTAAATTGGAATAAAAAAGGAACTATCGATCGGATTTTTTTCCAACTGGTCTATAAACATTCCCAGTACCAAAAATAACAAACGGTGGAAGTTTAAGCCAAATCTGCCGGGTAGTTTTTGAGTTCATGGATGACATACAGACAAACATTCATTTATATATATATATATATATGTAGATTTTAAAAAAATAAAAATAGGTAACATAAATAAAATTTTAAAATATGTAAAAATGCTCAACAATATAAATGCCCAAAAAGTTCAGTCAGAACTAATCCATGCATCCATCAGTTTCTTCAAGAGCACGGCTACAATATTTTTGGTGGGCTCATTTATCGGCTACATACCCCCCCCCCCGACTTAAGTATAACACAACCCAAATTTTTAATTACGATAAGACAATTTTTAGCAATTGTTAAATCTGAATGTAACGTATGAATTATTATTATTATTATTATTATTACTATAATTTGGCGCTTTGCTTGCATACAGTAGAACTGAAAATTCGAAATACTTTATTCAATGCACCGACATTCTTTTATCTCATTTGCAAATCGTGATTTAAGTATAACATAATAAAGAACTACACTAAAAACGTACCAAATATGAATAAGTACAAATGATCAAAACGCTAAATCAAAATAAAAATACAATAAAATAGGATTAACTTGAACACAACATTTTTACATAAAGAAGCAAAATTAAATATCAGAAGAAAGAGTGGTAGTAAAATCATTTCCGAAATTTCTAGACTTATTAACTAAAAAATAATAATAATGTGTTTTTACTCGTTAATGTAGAGTTTTATATCTGTTAAACATTGCATCAAAATGATCAGACAAAAAATATATCCATTCATTTGTTTTAAAACTGGACAAAATATGCGAATCAAAAAAAAAGGGGGGAGACAGGGATAGGGGTGTTATATAATTTTATATTACTTTTTCCTGAAAAAACTACTACGAGTATTTTAAGAAACATGCTGCACAATTTAGTACAACTAGTGCAGATACGTAATAGAATTTTTCTTTTAGAAAAATATATCTTATCATTGATTGCAATTGTAAAAAGTGATGTGCAGAGTTTAATTGCTTTCAAACCGCCTTTTGGTCATTCCCAAAATTGACCTAAACACACAGAATAAAAAAATTAAAAATAAACTTTGGGTAGTATGAAAATTCCATTTATTTTTTATTTATTTTTACAGTGAAAGCAATGCATGAAAATCATGCTTATTTAAAATGCAAACTATCAATTTTGTTGATAGTTTGAACTGAATTCTTCGCAATTTTAATCAAAAATAACTCACAACTCCTGACAGATTTCTGTCAAAAATGTAACTTTATGATCCGAAAATGCAAAACAAATGTTTTTAATGAAGCTCTTAACTTAAAAGATATTATGAAGTCTAGAAGCATTTTTAATAAGAAAAAATGTATCTTTCAAGCTTAAATAAGCTTTGCGGTTCAGCTTCTAAACTTCCAAAAGAGAACTTTGCGTTGAAGTTTTACATATGCATTAAGATTTCAATCTATTCTGCATTGGGGATATGCAGTTCATTTCCAACCGTCGCGAGCCTTCGTGGTGAAAAAAAAAAAAAAAAGCCATCTCGCAAATGCTTCGAAGATAGTGTCACAGGATTCTTACAAGCTTAAGGTGTCCGAAAGGGTCGATCCAGAGGGCGCTAAAACCATTATATTTTTCCAACGCTTCCTTCTCGACAAACAGCGTTCCCTTACCTCTAGCTCAAATTATTCAATGAATACGAAAAAAAAAATATAAGGAGCCAGTGAAAGTGAACAGGAACTTCGAGCAGAGAGTTAAGTTCCTAATTTAAAATTAAAATACATTCAATTTAATATAAATCTCATGACTACTTCGCGTTGGGAAAAAAACGTTGAGTTGAGATTGGGCTTCGCATCGAAAACGCCGGAGGTAAGCGCAAGCAGAGAGAAAAGAGGAATTTACTTTCCGAAAAGGGAGAACTTCCGGAAAAGAACCGTTCGAAAGAGTAAATGGGGGGAAGGGGTAAGCATTCCAGTTACTTTAATAGGTTTCGTTCTCAAGAATTTATCGAAAAGTTTCGAGAAAAACACGCTTGCTTTTGTTTACAAATTGTGCTAACTCTCTAAATTGTTTTGATTGACTTAAATGTTTATAGAGAAATTTTTTAATAGCTTATTTTCATCATGGAAATTGACTAGGTTTTGCATTTTTCATTAAAAATTTACAACTTTTGAAGGGATTTTCCAAGAAGTGTTTGATTATATTATATATGTAAATTCTAATATGTTTCTGTGCGGTGGATATGGACGGCGTAAAAATCGTTCAAACTTCACAGAAAGCTGTAAAAATAGTTTTCGCAGAAAAAAGAAAGCTATTAAATCACAGAAAAAAAATCGTACTCAAAAGGATCACACAAAAACAGGTTTAAGTGTATAAGACTAAATGATTCTTTAATCAGTATTAAAAAAATATTAAATGCATCAGAGCCTTTAATGCAGATAAAATTGAGAAAACATGTGTAATATTCTTGCATAATGAAAATAGTGGATCATTCTTTTGTTTTCTTTTCATTTTTCAATTTATTAATATTGAAACAAGTAATTAGGTAAGTACTCTACAGTCGATATAAACCAGAAGTGAATAATGTATTCGAAAAATAAAGATAATTAAGACTTTTTCCCAAGCTACGTGCCCTCCTCTAAGAAAATAAGGGGGTAATATTTAGGGTCCACCGAGCAACAGAAAAAGTCTTATCTTTATTTTTCGACGATAGTATCCGCTTGTGTTGATATAAAATTTCCTTACATAAATCTAAAACAAGTGGAATCTAAATTTTTCTTTTTTTGCTCCGTACAATCCTAAATGTCCCATACATTCATAAATTATTTGTACGAAATTGATTATAGGAAAAGTATTACATTTGACAAAGATCTGTACTTAGTTATATCTGTACTTAGTTGATTACAAATTTAAAGCAAAATGGAAAAATGTTGTTAAGGTATGCAATTTCAACAATATTTGAATTAATGATTCTTTAATTTAATGCGCATTGCATGCATATTTCAACGGTCGCAACCTTGCCACACCAGATTCTTTGTTTGCGCGTACATAATCTTTTCCGTTTATAATCCATTGAAACATGTTAGGAGTGTATGTTTTGTTGCTTATGCGCTGTCAAAGAATAACGTTCTTAGGAATGCTTTTATTTTGAATCATAACTCTGATTTCAAAGCTTATAACTCAGTACAAGAAATGAATTTAGTGATAATGATATAAAATGTGAAAAAATTTCAATTGAATGAAACTTTTTTTTTAAGCAGGTTCCCAAATTATCCTTCTCAGATCAGGAAAATTCAACCTTTCTTTTCACCGAACATTTGATAAATAAATCCAAATATCTATTTTTGTTTAATGTGTGTAAATAAAAAAAACGGGACTTGATCTTAATATATTTAACGTCTGCCGTTCTGCCGTTAAAAAAATTGAAACATAAACAGAATCGTTGCTTAGTGGAAAACAAGTATCGCCACTTGCGTAAAAGGAAATAATGTGGCGCCCACATCAGATTTTTTTCGAATATAAATTTAAACATGAAATTATTGATTTTTGGGTTAGAATCATACATCTTCTTTTTATATTTGAGAATGTATTCCGCTGAAGAGGATAAAAGCATATTTTTATCAAAAAGCTGGTTTATCCCCACAAAATAACACGAAAACATTCAGTTTTACTAGCAGCACAGAAAAAAACGCATTTGCAGTTGTTTCCTACATTAAGCTATAAATGGAGTTAAAAATAGTATTTTGAAAGTAGGGATGAGCTGAAGCGTACTGAGGCTTTCTCTGCGTACTTTTAAAAGAATGCTTGTTGAAAATACCAAGAACTGAAAATGGATACATATATTTTGAATACGAAGTCACAAAAGGAAGTATTAGAAACGTAAATAATGCGTTTTTTCTTCATCAAGTTCTAGTTTTCAAACTCATTGAAAACCGGAAGAAGAGCTCTAAAGCATTTCTCGAAAAAGTGCCAGCCGTAAAACATCATATGATTTGGTTTTGTAAACCCAAGAAAATTCGCTTATGTATTAATAAGGACTGCCGATTTTCACTCAGACAAACCGGGATCTATCTCTGGTATGTGAAGAATAAACCACTGCTTCCCTGCTAAGCAGTGACGCATATAAATTCTAAGGCAAACAGGCAGGGAGTTGAGGAGCCCAAGTAAATATTGTAAATACATAGACTTTTTTTTGGCAATAAAATGAGTTTTTTCTTTTTTCTTTTTTTTTTTTTTTTTGAAAATGTATTGCATTCTCTAAAGTTTTGTTTTAGCCTCTTAAAAATTGGTTAAAAAAACAGAATTTTGAAAGTATTTAGCATTTTAAAGCAAAAAATTGCAATTAATGACCTATTTAAAGTGTTCAATGACCGACAAGAGACTAAATATTCAATGAATAAAAAAAAGGAATAGCTTAGATGTATCTTTTGCAGTTTGTTACACATTTAATGCCATGTTTCTGTAAAATACCGTTTTAAGTACAAAAAACTGCAAATTATATTCTTCTAAAAGTCATGAGTTATACAATGTAATTGTAAACAACAGTAGACAATGAATTTTAATATTGATATTTAACACTCGATTTTTAAAATATTCAGGATTTTAAGTAATAACTCTTTAAAAAGCACACATCCCTGATTGAAAACATTAACATCAATGAGTAAAATTTTAAGTAGCTATCTATTGAAACCAGTGAGGGAAAAAATTAAAAACCTTTGAAAGAAATGTAAAAAAAAAAAATAATAATAATAGTAATAATGATAAAGACCAAAATTAAGTGCAAACTTATTTACGATAGCTAACTTCATTAAATACACATCAATTACGGTACAAAAAAACGAATGAATACTAACTCATTAAAATTAAGAATGCAGTTTTTTGCATTTATTAATTACAATTTATAAAAAGCTACTTTTTCTGCATAATGATGTATTAAATCAGTACTCAAATCAAGAATTTAATTAAGATCTTATACAAAACAAGAAAATGTCCTTGAAGAACTTGTAATAAAAGTGAATAATAGATGGAAACATGAAAAATATTGATGGAAATGTTCTTTTTATCAAGCTATAATAAAACGAACGGTAGACAAAATCTGAAACTATGCTTTCATCTTTTGTTATTGCAGTTTCATGCAATTTGACATTGAAATTGACCCTAGCAAGTATTTTTAGCTCTTTAAGTTCAGCATGTATTTTACGTTTAAAATAAGATTCGAATGTTTATATTTAGTTTAGCATATAGCTTAAATTATGTTCTAATGACGAAACTTGAAGAGCTGCCTTTGTATGTTACCTTACTATTGCAAATTGCAATTAAAAGAATATTTCCGCATTGTAGAAATAAAAAAACTAAAGAAAATTTCATTCGCAATTTCTTTTAATCTTTCGGGTTATAAATTATGAGTAGAAGAGTTTGCTTGCCCGTAATCCAAATCTCCTGGAATTTTTTAATGAGCACTTTCTATGTATGAATCATTCTTAAAAAAGTGTAACTTTTCTATCACAAGCCTTTTACTGTAAAAACTTGAAAGAACAATTCACTTAAGAATGCCTTTTAATTCCATCAAAACTATATCTATTTAACCCTGCCAAGAATTTTTTAGTAATAAATTTTATTTTAATATATTTTTGGTTCACAACATGTGAAATCTTACCTCCGTGGCAGTCACCTGGTGTGACTGTTTATGTTGCTTATTAACTTGTTTAGTTAAAAGTATATATATATTTATTTATTATTCCTTTCACGCGTATCTCAAATACTAATTGTTAAGTATATTTAATTGCTTAATATTGTGTTTTACTTCGTTTTAATAAGATAAGAAATCATGCCACACAATATATTCTCACCCCTGTCACCTAAACACATAACGTCATTTCTCATTAACACGTGGCAGTAATGACATCACATTTTATTTTCCATGATATCCCCCCCCCCTTCTAGCCCCCCTTGAATATTTTCAACCGTAAGGAAGTTGTGAGATTTTTGTTGAAGAACAAGAAGATAGATTTTGTTTGAAAAACTAAGTGTGGATATTGTAAACTCTCATCTCCGTGAACTTGACTCAGGGATGTAAATTAACGTAAAAAAGAAGTGAACGTGTTTTCATTTGTTCGAGATGTGCAAATTGTAGCAACGAAGAGAAAAATATTTCCCTGAAAAATGTATTCATTAGGCCTATATTAATGGAAAAATCCTCACCTCCGTGAATCTCACCTCCGTGACAGACCCTTATCAGTGTCATTATTTCAAAGGTGAAAATAAATGATGGAGGAGAAATACATCAATATTCAAATTTACTAAATACTATTTTTAACACAAATTTGAATGAAAAGGATAACTAAAAATTAAGCCATACTTTAATTAAGAGAGCTTAATGTTAGATTCCCACTAATCATTTAAATATCTCATTGTTTGCACCAATTAACAAAATTACTACTTTGATAATAAATTGGCCTCGGTTTTTAAACATTAAATGTATTTTTTTTTTACTTCCTTTTACAAAAATGGAAGTATTGTATGCGTGAAAAAATGTTCACTCAAAAATCGGTTTTAATTTCCATTTTGCTGATCCCGGAGTAAATGTTGAGTTGTTTTCGACCCGACCACACGTGCATATATACCTAAGAACGTATAGACGTGCATATATACCTAATAACGATAAGACGTCCGTATGTCCTTATGTGTGTATGTGCGTATGTATCTCGCGTAACTCAAGAACGGTATGTCCTAGAAAGTTGAAATTTGGTACGCAAAATCCAAGTGGATTCTAGTTGAGCACCTCCCATTTTGGTTGCATTAGGATGTTCCAAAGGGGTCTTTTACACCTTTTTGGGGGGATATCATTGTTAATTTCAATTCATACTCAAGTAGTGTTATAATTCGGCAAACACTTGGCGATATATCTCCAAGTTTTTGGTCGTAAATTTTGTCGTCAATTTGAAGACAAATATGGTTTCAATTTGGCTACTATTGGCAATATTTAAAGAATTAACCCTCGAACCACATTAAACTTTCCATTAATGGAAAAAATAATCTGTATAAAAGTTTTTTTTTTCTTCGGTTCGCAGTAAACTGGGGACGAAACTATTTAAAGTGTATATTAGCTTAGTCCAAGTCTACGGCCCCATTATCATTAAATTAGCTTAAAAAAAGTCATGTGATGCACACATCAGCTTGTTACTTCCTTTTACAAAAAAGGAAGTACTGTATTCGCGAAAAACTTTTCACCTAAAAATCGGCCTTAATTTCCATTTTGCTCACCCTCCAAATGAATGTTGAGTTTTTTTTTCAACCTGACCACACGTAGATATGTGCCTAGGAACGTACAGACACCCGAAATATCCATTTTGACGATTCCTGAGATAATTACAACGAGTTTTTCGTGACGTCTGTATGTATGTATGTATGTATGTGTGTATGTATGTCGCATAACTCAAGAACGGAATGTCCTAGAAAGTTGAAATTTGGTACATAGACTTCAGTGGGGTCTAGTTGTGCACCTTCTGTTTTGGTTGCATTCGTATGCTTCAAAGGGGGTCTTTTGCCCTTTTTTGGGGGAAAATCATTGTTAATTTCGATGTAAACTCAAGTGGTGTTATAATTTGGCGGACACGGCGATATATCACGTCTTTTGATCGCCAAGTTTTGTCGCCAACTTGGCGACAAATTTGGCGATTTTTTGAATTTTTTTTATTTTTTATTTTTAAATCTGGTTTCAATTTGGCCACTGTTTGTGATATTTAGAGAGTGAACTATTGAATCATGTTAAAACTGCCAGTAATGAGAAAATGACATTAAGTTGGAGTAAAAGGAAGTCATGTGATGCACACATCAGCTCGTTTTTATTTCCATTAACAAAGTATTTTATTTTTTTTTAATTTATGAGTAGAATAATTGTAACTTAGCTGGGCCATTGTTTATTGTTTTTTCCTGTAGGTAAAACTTTTATGTAAGAATAAAAAAAAAGAAAAGAGAAAACAAAAGGTTTCGAAATTGAGAAATAATTGCGTGCAAAAGTTACATTTGCTGGAGAATGATCCGTATAGGATGTTTAATTATGGTTTGTTTAAGATAAAATATCTAGCCATCAAGACAAATAATATTTACTTTAATACCTGGAGCTGCATTTTACTCTCAATAATTTACAATTACTATAATTATGATTCTCAATCCTATTTTCCTTCCGTAAAATTTTATTTCTTATATCTCTTGCTCAATTTCAAGTCTTTAGCTGTAGATTGTGGATCACTGTACCTGTAACATTAATTTTACAAGTTTCACAAAATTATGCTCTTGTAATATCTTTGTTATAAATAAATGCTTTCAATTCCAACTTTTGGAGATGAGAGAGGTAATTCTGATGCACGGGAAAGATTTTATAATTATTAACTACCAGAAGTTAAAAAATAAAATTCGGATAGATAAACTAGAAAATTTGAAATTATTTAGGTATGCAATTAGCAGTTCTAAAATTATCTGAAAAGAAATCCGTAAAAAAACTGATTTTCATAAAACATATTAATGAATTCATATAAAACATTCAGATTTGACTCGCGGGCAAGTCGTTTGCACCCATGAAAAATAATCCAGTAGTAGCAAGTGCTTGTTAAGTTTAAATGATATTGAACGTTGAATTATTTACTAACTAAAAATCTGAAACAATTTTCACATATTTCATGTTACTTACGGAGAAACGTACCGCCAGAGGAAGTTCTTCATTTGTTGTCTTAGGAAGACATTTGTTGTCTTCTTTAGACCTAAGTCATAAAAGAATGTTTCTGAAGAAGGGAAAACTAAATGTTCAAGATTAACCACTACCAGGTTATATAATTTCAATTGGGAATCCGACTGCAGAGTAAAAAAAGAGTGATACGTGGTAAAAATGATAGCAATGAGAGAGAGAGAGAGAGGATTGATGACAGACATTTGAGTCATTCAATGACTAAGTCAGATTTAAAGAAAATTTTCAGAAAAAAAGTCAGACTCATTGGGCCAAAGCGATGTTAGGTTGTCTTTAAACACGGCAGTATTTGGTTAATAATACTCAACTGAAAGAATTTCTATGCACCAAGTGTATAACGTTACGGGCAATTAACGATCTTTTTACTAGTGCGTTCGAATACGTACAGCTTTTAACTAGAACATTTGCCTTCGGAATGCTGTAGTTTCGGCTTATACATCAGGCATATAATTGAAATTCTGAGTTTCTATCTTCAACGCTGGACCAGTCACCCTTTTCAGATACCATCATCAATCTCATTTGGGGAGAAATATAATAACAATTGTAGTTTATTAAGATGATTCTTATATTATTGTATATTAGTAGATAAAATGCAGGTTTTTTTCTTTAGCTGATACACAACATCATTGGAGTTACAGCAAAAGTATGTGAACTTAGAAACAAGTTAAGTGATTGAATATTAAACTGCTGAAGAAATAGTTCGTTAAAAGTTTGGCTCCCATCTCCACAACAACCCAATATAAACATAGGTTAATTACAACTACTAAATTTACTCTGTAACTATGCTTCTTAAATAAGCACCAGTTACAGTACCGTACAGTCCTACAAATACGATTCATACACTGTCTCCGTAACGCAGGTTCTTAGATAATTGTCATGCACAGCATAAGAATTATAATAGTTAAAGATGTCTCTTCATAATAAATAAACATAAAACGCAACAATATAATTTAAATTTACTTTTGAGATAAATATCATGTGCAGCCTTGTAATGTAAGGATACGAAAAAAATGGACTTTAAAAAAATTGCAGCGCGCATTGTAGCATTAAAAATATGATCAACATGATGGCGTTTTAATCAAACTTTTTAAATTGTTGCTATATGTGCTCCGGTGCGGCAACTATCATTTACATTCTGAGGATTTGATTAAACTTTTTAAAAACACTCATATTCTGTGTAGAAACTTCAACATCGATTCAAAGAGATTTCATGCCATTTAAGCATTACATCGATGTTGCTCTCTTAACCAAAAAACTCTTCCTAATAAAATATAGCCACACAGATTCCCAAAATGATTGTTATACAAAGTACTTGTCACCTGATCACTTCTACAACATTTGCAAAACGAAATGTTCTGTTCAAAAAAAAAAAGCTCATCCCCTTCTTTCTGAATACCGTCTCTTCCCACAAAGATGCATGGCAGAAACAAAAAGAACCCGTTCAATAAATAGTTGTGAAAATGTTGCTGTTCATCAACAAGGAGGGAAGGCTTCAGTCTCAGTTGCGAAATACTCCTTGGGGGGATTACACTGCAATGGTGTACTTCGTCACACTGACAGCAGATTATTGGTGAAACGAGCAGTAGCCGCTTCCTGACAATAGCGACACTTTATTTTCTGTCGTTAAATGTAGTTCCGAGGAAGGACAGCAAATAGCACCTTCTCGACACCCAACAACAAATTCTACAGAATATATCCAGTAGCAACTCTACCTTTTCATTGAGCAGATTCTCCCGCGACAACGCCTCGTTTGTCAGCATAAACGTTCTTAATGGAGCTTCGAGAACGTTTGTGGGGAGTTAAACAACTGTCGTGAGATACTTTATCCCAACAATATTTCTATCCAAATAGACCCACAAACAGGCATTTGTTATATATTCAATTGATGTTTTTCGCTACTTGATTGTGTCCCTTTTTTTTCCAATGCCAAAAAAAAAAAGATTAAAAAAAAATAAAATAAAGCGTTCGTGTTATTCCTTTCTATATGAACTGACCATTAAACGTTAATTGATCAACTAGTATATGTGCACATTTGTATACACATATCTATACACATTTCTATGTACATTCATACGCACATATTTATATCCAAATATGTAGCATGGGGGTGTGCACCTCGAAGCGATTTTTCGAAAATTCGATTTTGTTCTTTTTCTATTTCAATTTTAAGAACATTTTCCGGAGCTAAATTATCATAAAGGTGGACGAGTAAATTACTAAATTATCATGACGTGGAATGGGAGAGCGAATGAACATAGCCAATTGGCAAGAAATTCGTCATCCATTATTTGTAAATATACAGGCGAACCGAATGACCTTTTAATTTTCAACTACGGGCAAAGCCGTGCGGGTACCACTAGTACTTAATAAAATTCTAAATTACAGGGCTTATATTTTTTCTTTTTAGGTTTTTTTTTTTTTTTTGGTTTTTATGCAGTCGGGTGTTTTGTTTTTATTTTATTTTTTTTATTTTTTTTTTTTAATGCAAAAAAATGTTTGTGTTGTTCCTCCCTATATAAACTGACTCTTCAACATTAATTCATCAATTATAAATGTGCACAAAAATTAAATCTTAAAAGGCTAATTAAAATAAAGTTTTTTTTTCTGTTCTGGCATGTATTTCTACCCTTATATTAAATTAAATACTATTTCCAAAATTCACAACTATTATCTGTCAAGGGAAAACAATCTTCACACTCTGGTTAAAATTAGTTGCTTAAATTTCATTTAATTACTCTTTTTTTATTTCTATAATATAAAATTAAAAACCATCAAGCTTAATTTTTAAGTCTGTACTGTTGCATTAATTTAATATTTAAGAATTAAAGGAGTAGCTTCATTTTAAATATTTATTTTTATGCATGAAAAACAAAATTATTTTGCGTGCATTTGCTAACATTGAAGTGGTTAGCATTAAATTTATTTCAGTAGACTAAATGCATCTATTTCCTCAGGGGATCGTACTAAAATGAAACAATTAGGAAATTGCTCTGAAAAAAAATAGTGACTAACTGAACGACATAATTCCAATTTAATATACTTCATGCTTAAATCCCTAGTCTTTACGCATTTTGTTTTTTAATTTAGAAACTGCATTTCCATGTATTAATTTCTTTAAAGATTTGAAAAAAAAAACACTTATTGGTTCAGGCATTTGTTCATTTTTTTTAAAATTCCTTTAAGTTTTGTATAAGAAAAAAACATTCCATTAATTGTGCTATCACAGTGTTTCAATATTTTTCTTATACAAGACTTAATAAATAAGTAGGGTAACAGGTGAAGAGCTTTTTAAATTAAGAAAACAGCTTTTAAAATGCTATAAAATGAAACACTATTATAAAAAAAAAGAAATATTTTTGCTATGCAGCTTATACACAAGACATTTAACATGATTTACTTGTAATGTTTGCTTTCTGTCCACAATTTTATAGCTCAAATAGTATTAATTTTCTAAAAGGGTCACAAGCCTCGTTATGTGCAAGGACTGCATAAATGAATCGCGATATTTATAATTTCTGCCAGACGTGATGCATGATTTTGTTAAGAACTATCATGGCTGAAACGCAGAAACGTATGGTTACACTTTGACAGGCATATCTTTAAAAAATCATCAAACACAGTAACTTTAAAGATAGCAAAGTAACAAGCTAGTACCAAGGAGATATTTTTCAGCTTTAGATCAATGGATAGGATAGTAGCGCAGATTGGATCACCACACTCTCCCGATTTGACCCATATGCACTTTTGTACGCCAAAATACTCTTAGTAAGAATTGTGTGCACCCTATAAATGTATGCACCCCGTTGTAACTTGTTTCATTCATGTAACGGTTAACCACGTATACGAAGCAACTGGATTAAATTCCTGCAAATTAGTTTTATTTCACCAGCTTAAATTTTGAAAAATCCGTTATGAATATTCAATTTATGTTTTTAACTTAAACATAAATTCATCCGAAAAAAAACTATTGCATGTTAAAAGGTAATAACACGTGCTTCACTATACAGGTAATATTATACATAGTTAACATGATGCCTAAATCCACGCAGAAAACTTAAGAGGAATATTGTTGTTGTTGTTCTCTTGAGCCAGGCTAGCAATTTGGGGTGCGCTGCTTCACTTTTCTAACTGCACCGTAATTTTGTGTAAAGTCCGACTTCCACAGCACACACACGCCATAAGGATCCGTTTATAGGGTAGGCAACCATTCACAGCAGAACACATTCACACAAAGGAAGGACAATGACATGAGAGAGAAAGTACATCCATGCCCGAGCCGGAATTGGAACACAGAAGCTCCTCATTTTAGGATTGCGGATTTCCTATAAGGCTCTTGACACTTGGCTTTAATGAGTCTCCGCTTTATTTTCTATTGTCTATCACGTCCATGGTAAAATAATTTTAACAAATCCAGCCAAAATTTCAAGTGGACTGCAACTGATGGTATTCACGCTTGACTAGTCAGAAATAGGTGAAACGTAAGTCCTACAATAGCATTAAACGGCGCATTTTTTGATTGACAAATGAATATATTGTCCGACCATCACGAGAAAAGCCCCCGCAGTAATTTCTGCGCCTGTCTACTGCTATAGCAACGAGGCGCGTCTCATATTTTCAAGGGAAGTTTAATGTTGGAAAACCCATACGACTGCACAAAGGCGTGTAGACGAGTGGCGAAATGGGGCAAGAAAGTCATCCTGCTAGCCCTTGCAGAAAATGAACGAAGTCCGTTTCTATGGCAGTAGACGGACTCAGACTTGACGGTGGGAGCTTTTCTCGTGAAAGTCAAAACAGTATCTATATATGCCGATTTCAATGGCTGTTTTTGTACTGCGCAAGATCAAAGCAGGATTCAGTGTTCGATTTCTAATAGAATTTGTAATTATATGCCTAGGTTCGTTCTACCGACAAATATGGTTATTGTATGTTGTTGACCTACAACATTAGCAACATATGTTAATTCGATTGATCGATAGAATCGTCTTTGAAATAAGAGTGCTGAGATAAAGAACAATAGAAGAAAACAATAGTAGTTCACTTAGTAAAAAGCTTTGGAACAAATGTGTTTTATGTTAAGATTTTGTATCTTCTGTACTCTGTTTTAAAAAGTTAAGTGTTTAAAGAAAACTTAAATACTGTTTTGAAATGTTGTCAGTATTTTTCTTTATACACTAAAATTTTTTTATTCATAGCACAAAAAATGGTGAGATTTAATCTGTAAATTTAGTTTTAAAAATAGCTGCAAGGTGTTTTTCTTGGTCTTTCTTAAATTGCTGGCAATGCAAATCAAACATTAATAAATTAAGAGGTAATAACACTTTACTTTTAGCAATAAAGAAATTCAACATTTTATATACTTTTGATCATTATTTTCACTAGTTATCAATGAACTAATGAATGAAGGAAGTATGTTTTCCGTTTTTCAAATAATTCAAACTTCTTTTAACAATTTAAAAATTCATTTAGCAACACAAACATTTCTTAGTTCATTAGACTGTCTATTTTGACGATGCTTGCTTGGACATTTGGTTCATGAACACTATATATTTCTGTACTCAATATACAAATTGCATTTTAGTTTGTGTGCAACTTTTGTTTTAAAATAAGGTGAGTTCGGGTAAGTGCGTCCACGGAGTATGTGCGTCCCCTGAGAATTTTGGGAATGTTGATCTGAAGAGACTTCTGCCATGCATTTAGTACGTTGTAAGAATCTCTAGTAATAATTACTACAGTTAGAGATTGACACTGGTACTCATAGATAAATCACAGTCAGTGATAGATTAAATGTCTTGTACATAGCTCTAATGTGAAGATTGAAGAGGTTAGAGTTTCGTTTATTTCGTTGTCATATCAAACAACTGAAGTCAGCAAGTGTAAGTTGTATTTTTTAATGACATGTTACTACTAACATACATGGCGTGTTTTAATTAATTACTGTAACCAGACTTTGTTTATAAGAGGGGTCGCAGTTTCCCTTTCTGTACAGTAAAATGGTGTGTTCCATATTGTGCGGCAAGTGCGACCCCATGCAATTTGCCCTTAATTTCGCACACAATTTCTATTTTCAGTTCATTCTCTATTTACCCTTTTCAATACCTTCAACTAATTTCCAATTAAGCATTCAATTTGGAAAATGGGGAGAGCCTATGCTCGAAAGAATGGATCAAGAGAAATCGTATTTGAAGGATAACTTCTAAGCAACGTTATTCTTTAAAAACTGAAAACTGAGGTATCAAACAGATAATTTTAACGCAGCAGTTAAGGTGATTTGACATTCCAAAATGAACTTTTGTAGACCGTTTAAAAGCTCGGCGAGGTTGAATATCTTCGTTTGAGAGTTACTGCGATTACTTAATCGGTAGAAAGAATACAGAGAGTTTAGATGAAAGCAATGATTATGAGACAGAAATGAGTTTAAAAGCAATCAACGATAAAGCTTTACTGGCTGAAGAAATCAGAAAATAAGAAATTAAATACTTAGAAAATCAAGTAAGAAAATTTGGACCATGTCTTCTGCAAATTGGGTAAATCAAAATATGTATAAGAGAGATCAAGTCAATCCTAAAAATAATAATTATATACAAAAACTATAAATTTTGTTTTCTAACGGAAAATATACTTAAAAATTCATTAATACAGTGTAACAATCATGTTCAATTCAATGTTATTATAAATGCTGGATGAAAATGGCCAAGGGTCGCACGTAACCCGTCACGTGGGAAAGTGCGACCCTTAGAAGAAGTCAATTTAAAAAAAAAACATAAAGCTTCTGTTTGTGGTTTAATTGCCATACTATATGCGTCGAAACCTTAAAAAACGACCTGAAAATGAACCTTAAAAATTTGGTAAACTTACAAGAATTTTTAACAGAGCACCATCCTTCAGAAACTGATCTTTGAAAATTAGGGTACGCACTTATACGAACCCATCTTATGTTGAATATCACCACATGGCTATGAATACCATTTGCACAATTTAAATTTTAATTATAAATCCGTGACTCTTAAGAAAATTCTACTGATGATCTGAAAACAGCATTTGCAAAACAATCTCTTTCTTTACGTTTTGGCCGTAAATTTCCTCGCCGTGAGATCTACATTTTCTGTCGTTGTAACTCCGAAATAAGACCCTCTGCTCCTATCAACAGCGCTCTAAAAACAATACTTCCATTTCGTCGCAATGAATAAAACTCGGGCCATTTTCCATGTTATTTCTCTTCTCACGGCACTTCCTCGAAGAATCTTCATACTGCATCAACTGAGTTAGTTTCCAGGAAAAAGAAATCTTCACAGCGGGGTTCCATTTAGACCCGAACGCTTTAAAGGTAAAAATGCTATTCCGTGAAATAAAATATAAAACGATCTGCCGAATAAAGGGAGGGGGATACTGCATTGAAGAAAGACATTGAAGAATAAAAAAAAAGGGCCAATATTGAATTGCAAGCAGGGAGCCTCCTGTGAAGGCTTTGACTAGCATTATGCTGGAAAATACTTTTTCCATTCCAATTTCAGTTGTTGTACAATCGATACCCTCTTTAAGTCCGTTTCTTTTTCTGTACGTTTATTGTTTCAATAAAGGCGAGGGATGAGCTAGGGGAGAGTGTTTTTTGAGGAAAGAACTCAGCTACCTTTCGTACCATAAGTAAACATTGGCGACGACTTGAATTGATCAACACTTAGTTTCGATGCGTTTCTTTATCGCAGCACGAGTTTCGGAACCTTTAGAGGTGTACTGGAAATATTTTTCTTGCTATAAATGGTTTGGAAATTTAAATTACAAGTTTTAAAATCATTTTGTTTTGTTGTATAACTTCTGATTTCATATGTAAGCAATGAACAACAAACAAGAAATGTAATTAGTCGTAAATGAAATCAGAAACAATAGTATTTCTTGCCTAAAAAAGTCCGCTAAAATATTGAAATTAATAATGAGTTTATTAATAAAGTTTAAAAAATATTCATTTCATACACATATGAAGCTATTCCTTAATCCTGAAACATTTAAAGAACCTTCATTAATGGGATTTGACACACTTGACACATTTCTAATGCATAGGTACAGTAAAACTACTGTAGTTTGCTTTATTGAAACCAATTAGTGTAATACAATAGTGCTGCAAGACAACTGCAACTAAATGTCTGTTTGCTATCCCTGAAGCTAATGAAACTTTACGGCCAGTATTAGCAATGCTATTGTACGAGTAAAACATAACTATACCCTAAATAAAAAAGCATAAGAAAATCACTATGAAATATTTCTCAGCAATATAGTGAGTTGGTTAGATTGGATTTATCAGCGCAGAGCCATAGTAGGCTATACTGCGTCAATCGATTGTTTTAATTCGAAAACGGTGCATCTATAGGTAAAGTTAAATATAGTTCAAGTTCATTATAGTTATAGTTAAATGTACGCTATAGTTATTAGTACAAAAGTCATCAGTTGAAATTAAGATGTGAACTCAGGATGTTTACTCAATTCCTGAAAATTATTTAACTGATACAGTGAAACCTCATTACAGTTAATACCGATGCAACGAAATATCCTTGTAAACGACAAAAAGGTTCAGTCCCGTTTTATTTAATTCTCATTACATTGCCGCTACAACGAACTTAGTTTGCGGTTTCTTGGAGTTTTTGTAACAATATTTGACTACAATACACTTGAAATAATAGTGTAATTTTGGCTAAGCTTGCTTTTCCAAACGTAACACGATTACGAAAAATTCATTGAAAACTTACAGTAGAGAAACTATACGAAGACATGAAAACTTTAATAAAATGAAATTTACCTGTCAGGAGAGGAACGTGAGTAGAAAGACTCTTTACATAGAAAACTACGTATATACAGCAATTTTAATTTTCATTATGCAAGAATTTAATAAAAGCGATTTTATTACAACTAAACCGAAGTTTTAGATTTTCACGCAATCATAATTTTTGTGCTTATTATTAATGAAATTAACACAAAATGAAAAAAAAAGTAAACACAATAATAAACAATAGTAATAACAATAGCAATAATATTAATAATAATAATAATAGTAATAACAAGTGAATAAATTTATAAATTCTTGTAGAAGAAAATTTTATTAAGCATGACATGTAAATAAACAAAAACACTTGTAGTATCCTGAATTCATTATATGCAATGCTCATTTAGAAAAAGGGGAAAAACAAAAGGGAGGGAGGAACGAAACAAAAAAAAGTTATATATGCTTTAGTATACCCTTAATATTCTCCATTTTAATGCTGAGAAATTCCCTAGGACTAAAAAAAAAAAGGTTTTACCTTCAAAAAGAAAATATTGGACACTGACAAGAGCTAATAAAAAGATCATATTTTCAAATTTAAAGGTTTGCATTACCAATATATTTTTACTAATTGTAATAACTTTTAATGACAAAAATCACAATAGTCATGGGAAATAAGACTTTATACTTAGCAAAAAATTATATTTAAGAATATATAAGCACAAACATCACTCTATTTAAATTACATAACAAAAATATTGTTACCATAGATTAAAAAAGGCGACTGGTAATCATAACATAGAATTACAACTTATCCACTCTTGTTTATATATAAATTTTAAATAATTTCATTTCTATAAAATCTATACCATGGAAATTTATGCCGGCTTATCTTTATGACGTCGCGTCTCCTCTAAACTGCCTGTCCGCTTGGAGTTGAGACAACAATCAACTGAGTCAAAGTATCTCGTGGAAGGCATTTTATCAGAGTCACCTTAATCCTTCTAGAAGCATTGACTGCTGGAGATGATGATTTAAATACATACTAATTAGTGGTACGAATTTGTCAATACTTCATAAGGTCGTGCTTATGACCATCACGAAATTTGGCAAGAGTTTTAATATAATACTACCCTTTAATTCCGTGTGCACCTTTTAGTTCGGCTAACTTCACCAGAATATCTCGCATGCGGAGCTAAAATCAGTACAAATGTATTCCTTGCAGACATTTCCCCCAAGACTCATCTCTTTATATCACCAGTTATTATAAAAAAACATTTATTACCTCATGTATTATTTAAAATGTAATCTATTGTAAGTGTAATCTATTTGCTCTTGTACATATCTGATTTCCCGGAAATGCGTGTCTTTTATTGACTAATAATTGGCGTGGCACCGGAGATTAGTCCATCAATCTCGATTAATTTTGCTGTATTCATCTAATATTTGAATTTGCCGGCCATCTAGCAGGATTTTTATTCTTCCATTTTATATTAATGTAAAACGAAAAAGAGAAAAAATTAAGATGTATAGACATCCTAAGCATGCTTTACATAGCAAAATTTAGAAGTAAATAAACAAACATTTTCTTTTACTTCTTCAACTTTTACTTTTATTGAACAGAATTATTAAACTACTTAGGGTAGAATCCATCTCAAGTCAACAAGGGGCATGACATGATGGTTTTCGATGTTTTGAATTTAACATAGGTTATGATTCTTAAAAAATTAAGAAAGACTTTTTGTTTTGTTTTGACAAAAAAAAATTTCTGGCCGAGATACAGGCCGCCAAAGACGGCGGTCCTGTCATGATTTCTCACTTGGGATTTTCGTCAAAATGTTTAAAGTACATTATCTCAGAAAAGGTAGAATATATTTTGTTGCGGTTTATTTTATTTAAAAGGATACTGTTTCTTGTTTAAAAAAACATGCAACATTTTAAAATATGTGCATTAGTTTTCTTTTCTACAGTCTTTTGAAAAAAAAAATTAATTTTTTTTTTTTTTTTTGATTTTTCTATTCGTATTTTAAAATTTTCCTTTTTTTTTTTGCAGTTTATTAGTACCACTGAGCACTACGTTCACTGAAAAGGAGAGCTTCCTCTTTTTCGTTTAAGAGATTTTAGAGGCATTTGAAAAAATGGGTTTTTTTGAGGAACTCTTTGCGTAATGGCAGACCTGAAAATTCAAAACTAAAATTTCACAACAAGTGGTCAGAAAACACTTTTAATTAAGTTATATAGGGAAATTTTGAGTGTCCACGTTATCCAGGAGTTTTATTTTTTATGAAAACAAGAACGCAGTCTCCAGCCGATTGGCTGCATTTCCCCAAGCCACCTTTCAGCGTAGCGCCAAAAGAATCGTTAAACGCAATGCCATCTTGTTCTCACTAAATTCAATGTCCTGAATAAAATGGCAACTCAAAAGGAAAATTTCGCTCTATAACTTAATTAAAAGTGTTTTCTGGCCACTTATTGCGACTATATTCCTTAAAAACCTCCATTTTTTCAAATGCATCTAAAATATCTTAAACGAAAAAGTGGAAGCTCACCTTTTCAGGAAACGTAGTGCTCAGTGGTACTACTAAACTGTAAAAATGAAATATTTTTAAATCTGCATTTTCAAGAAATATCTAAAAAAAATTAATTTTTTTTTCAAAAGACTGGAAAAAAACTGAAACACATATTTCAAAATGTTGCATTATTTTTAAACAAGAAAAAATATCCTTTTAAATAAAATAAATGGCAACAAAATATGTTCTGCCGTTCCTGAGATAATGAACTGAAAAGATTTTGGCGAAAATCCCAAGTGAGAAATCATGACAGGACTGCCATCTTTGGCGGCCTGTATCTCGGCCCAGGAATTTTCTTGAGCAAAACAAAAAAAAAATGTATTTCTTAATTTTTTATGAATTTTAGCATATGTTAAATTCAAAAAAAAAAATTGGAGACCATCATGTTACACCCCTTGTTGAATTGAGATGGATTCTACCTTAGATGAAACAATTTTAACAGGGTGAAATTCACCCCTGAAGATATTCGAGGTTGTAGTATATTCTTTTATTTTAAATTTTATTTACAAAAATTCAAACTATGACTATAAATTCAAAAAAAATAAAATAAACATGATAAAGTTGACTTGCTTTTGAGATTTTTCTGAAAATATTATTTATAGGGGTAAACCATCCATCTCATTAAACTCTTGGAGTGAATGAAAAAGAGTTTTTCTGAAAATTCCTAAAACTCATCAGTTCTCCTTTTTTTTTTCTCATTGTATATTTTTATTAATTCTAATCATTATTTGAATTTTTGAAATTATAACTTAAAGTGAAAGAATATATTTCAACTTCTAATATCTCAGTAATCCAATATGTAAGGTTGAATATCCTCCCGTTAAAAGTTTTAATTTCTGATGAAAAAAACAGTACATCAATATGTTTGAGTATTCTGTCAACGTGCTAACTTTTAATGCAATAAGTTTTAATGTGAGTGACGGGTTACTTTTTAGTACATTAAAAAATATCATTTTAAAGAAATATGAATAGTATGTAGGTTTTTTCTTAGATTTGTTTCTTTGTTTCGTCGCTTTTTATTTTTTGGACACATTTTTACATGCAAATATTTTCTATCAATAACTCTTGGTACAACGGGCCTTCGTTTATATTTAAAAAAAAAATAACGTATGCAATAGCTCTTATTTTTTTGAGCAAAAGAAGTAGTTCTTTGCACATTCAAGACACGTGTCGGTGCAAATTCATATGCTGAGCTGATCTGTTTCATAGTTGTATCTTTTAAAGTTAAATGAATACCACCTATAAAACATTTTTGAGTTCATAAAATAAGTTAAATTTTGAAGAAGTATTTTTCATTCATCCCAAAAATTTTAAAAACCGCAACATTACTTTTACATATAATGCAGCATTTATTCCTTACACCAGACACGTAAATGTGCTGAAATAGTAGCATAAAGGGCACATTGAATTGTACATAATTTGAATCACTTACGTAATTGTTTGAAATGCGAAAGGGGGATATTGCTAAACCAAAATTATCGTAACGAAGGATTCCGCATGAAACATATACCAATGGGACGAAATAACTCAAAATGGCAGACGGATGTATCCAATCACATTTGAGTAGGCTTTAATGCTGATTGTTTTGTGTAATGTGACTTTCATGTCAACATTCCAAACGATTCCACTTTAATAGTTCCGTCAATCTATTCATTAAAACAATGGAGTTTACTTCATGTGTTTAACTTATGTGAATGTCCTGAGGTGACTTAATATGTATATCGTGTGTCATGTTATGAAAATAGATTATGCTGATGGTATTTAAACATGTACTAATGAATACAAGTTTTCTAATTACATTTCGTAAATTGTTTTTACATAGTGTTTAATAAATATGATTAGCTTATTTGTTAATTATGTATGGTTACCGTGAAGAGAAAAAAATTATATTTTTGTAATGCTCACTAAATTAAATTCGCGTAGTGTAAAAACCAACAGACAATGGAGTTTTTCAGACATCATCAGTTTAATAAGTATTATAATGACAGATGAGCCCACGGCCCTGACACCACGTTGTGTTATCGCTATTAAGTTAAACTAAGATTAAAAACTTATTTAAATTAAGGATGCAACGTATCACAAGACAAGTCAATGAAAGAGTTTAGCGAACTGTTTTATCCACTTTAAGATATAAACAGTATATAATTAAAAATAATAGCTAATTACAGTGGAAGAATGGATCAAGATATACTACGGCGCGGCGCTCTGAGAAAAGGTTATTGTACATGCTATCTAGAACCGATGGTTCAACGAATTAGAAAATTGAATGCGGTATTTTCTGGCACATACACGTGTTTTGCATTTGAATAACTCAACAGCTATTTATTCAAATACAACAATTGAGCACAAGCTTGACGTGTAACCCTATTTATTTATACGAGGGTCATCCGCATAGTAAAGAACGTTTTGGGATGGCGGGTTGGTGTGATCCATTGAGAAGATATAAAATGGAGGGAGTGAAGACTTTCCTTCATGAAACAAAGACTCCAAGTCACGTGATACATTTTAAAGCAAAGCATTGGAACAAAACAGGTTTCTTTCGCTTGTTTCACGTTAAACGTGCTAACCACTCGTCGTTGTTGAGTCACGTGACTTGGGGGTCTTTGGGTCAACTTTTGCTAAGCCAATGATTAGACTTGCTCCCTCCATTTTAATTCCTACTCTAAGGTGCGTTCCCTCATCACCGTTGCCGTGTGATTACTTACCTTGGCATTGCTTCGTTTAAGTCTGGCATTAGCCGCGATCCCCTACGGCCAGTTATTGCTCAGCTGTGCGACATTAAAATGTCCGTTACGCCAGGTGTGAGGTTCGTAGTGTCATAAGATTTTTGAATGTAAGAAGACAGCGACTAATAGAAATTTACAGAAAATTACTAAGGTGACATTCACTTATTCAACAAGCTAAAAAACTTTTTGGGTGGAAGGCAGTGATTAGGAACTTAAAGAAGCTGTTATTGAATGTTTCAATAGCCTGGTGGCAACTGTGTATGCAGAACGCATAGAAAAACTTGTAAAACGCTATGACTAGTGGTTAAATTTAAATGGTGACAATGTATAAAATTAACTTAACTACCAATTAGTAAGTTAATAAATATTTACTTTTTTATATCAGTCAGTAAAGTTTCTATACAAAATCGTTCTTTACTTTCCAGATGAGCCTCGTAATAGAAAATGTTACTTTATGATTTAATAAAATTCTCTTTTAATAAGTTTTCTTTTAGTTTCTTTGTTTCTATTTGAAATATGTGCATTTACTATTAAATATGTTCAACAAAAATGTAGTAGCTTCCTGCTTTACGCAGTAATCATGTTTAAATTTGAATAAAACGAGACATACCCATTGTAAAAATTAAAACATACGTTAAAACAACTTTACAATTAGCAAGACATCAAATGGGCTTGCAAAGAAAATCTGAGGTAATATCTTCCCCTTATGAATGAAGCAGTGAGTTTGTTGCAGAACGCTGGTGTGTGTGAGCGTCGATTACCTGTTGCCCAGATAAAATCATCTAGAGTAAGGTAGTTTAGGTTACAGTTACCTTGGATCTTGTCTTGATGCATATCCAAGATCTTCTTTATCTTGTAAAATTCAGCATTTTTCCCTTTCACACCAACATTAACCAAACTTCTCTTAAAAATTTGTCAGTTTAAATATGAAAAAATGCTTGACTTTTAGAGTTTTTTATACCAATGAAACTCACTGGCTGTTTTCCGTGCGATAAAATTGTTTGAATCTAACTTGAACCCTCTTTTTTTATTATCATGCTGGTTTGTAACTGAATTTGTCCTTATTTGTTAAAAGAAAATTTAAGACACGTGTAACGTGACCTCAATTCTTTCTACGTCAAGAAGATGCACAATTCAAGATATCCCTTCACGCTAGTCAAGAAAATTATTACAAAATAATTTTAAATGCAAAAATAGATATGATTCTAAAAGCATGAGTCAAACCTTTCTTGTATATGTTGAAATATTTTGTGCTATAAGTATTGTATCTATAACTAGCAAGAATTAATATGTTTTCTTTCGCACCTATTAATACAATTTTTTTTTTTTTTTTTTTTTTTAATGGTGAGCTAAATCTTGCCTACAAACAACACTTGAATGCATAAATTAAAAAAAAAACTGAAAATCTTTCTCATTTATCCTTTTCTTACACAAGCAAAGAATAAACGTTTTCAACAAAACTCAGATTTAAATTGTTTTAAACTATTTCACACAACATTCAAATTATATTCTAAACTAGCCGCCTGCGGCGACCAGCTGGTCCGCCTTTTAACGCCATTCGCCTTTTTGCGCCAGAGTTGCCGCCTTCGGCGGCTGCTTAGACAATTTAGCGACGGTATTAATCAACGTTTTCCTCTTTTTTCTCAATATTATTATTCGCCTTTTTACACCGATGTTGCCGCCTTCGGCGGCTGCTTAAACAAATTTCGTGGCGATATCAATCAATCTATATCTATGTATATCATTAGTAGTTTGAATAAAATATTTTCTAGATCTATCTCCAGTTCCGTCGTTTGGAATATTTTTAAAGGAGGGGGTACGACGTACTCTTCATGCAAATTTTGTCGAAAAATAACAAAAAGCACTTCCACTTTTATGTGAAAGCATTGTTTTTTCAAAGTCATGGTGTGTGTGGGGAGGGGAGCACTGACACCCCGTTGAAATTCCTTAAATGACGGACATGCCTCTTTCTTGCTGTCCATCTGCTATATCGAACTCTATATTTGTCTATCTATCAATCTATACGATCTGCGCATATCTACCTCCTGACAGTACAATTTTTTTTTATTTATATAAGTATTAATTCGAAAACAAAAATATTTTTTGTCCACTCAACCTCTATCTATCTCTGTATCTACCTAACCTAACCGCCAATTCGTAACAGAAACGAAGATCATGCAAAAAATCGCGGACTTTATTTATTTAATCAAAATAGCCCTCAAAAATAAAAGCTCTTTGTTCCCCGTAGTGTTCAAAAAATAGCGCTTGCAAAAAAAAAAAAAAAAGAAAGGTGAAGAGAAGGCAAACGATTTCAGTTGGATCACGTGATGAGGTAAACTCGGAACTCAGCCGGCAAGCGAACAGCGCGCGTTGTGTTCTGCCATTAAAAAAATTGTAAAAAAAAAACTATTGCGTATTTTTCAAAACTTTTTTCTTCTGAATAGGGCGGAATGTTTTTACTATTACCAACTAAAATTTTAGAATTGAGGGTTCAATACTTGTCGCAGGATGGGTTTCGAAAAAAACTAAACCCAGAAAAAAATGTAAAATAAAGGTTTTTTCAAAAATCAATAAAAAATACAAAAATTGCTCTATCTTCAAAATTTTTTCAATCATCATATTTAAAACTAATATTCCTACATTATAGTACAAAAAATATTTTTGTGGTGCGATTGTTTCGGGGTCTGTGAGGTAAAAAGTACTAAAAAGTGCAAAAAAACGCATAAAACATTAAATAACTTTTTTTCTAATAAAAATATCAAAAATCGAAGCCCGAGGTGCACTTTTTCAGCAAAAACTGCACCTGTATACCAAATTTCATCTTTCTAGGCCTTACCGTTTTCCTGGGATGCGCGCCACAAACACACACACACACAAACATCTTATTTTATTATATGTATAGACAAAATTAAACTAAATTTTATTCCCAGTTTTATACCTTACAAAATGAAATGTTAATAACTATAGCACAAGCAGCGTAAATAATCATCTAAAAGCTCATTTTGATAACTTAATTACAAGTTTTTATGTATTTCCTATAATATTTTCGATATTTGTACCTTTCGTGAAAACTATCAGTGGTGCTAAGAAGTCTTCAGCGTAATATTAATAAAATGCTAATTTAATACTCTGCTCAAGAAAAAGCCGTCACCGTCAAAGTATCTTTAATGATATTTCAAAAGAAAGTGTTATGGTCGAAGCTTAAAATGGATTTGGTAAAGCAGAAAATATTTTTAATAATTGAATTTCTAATAAACTGATTTTTTTCCCCAAATGCTCCGTCAGATATCCCCCACACAGCTTAAGTTTTGTTAAAATTTGCATAAAACCTTGTCATATTAATAAAAATGTGCTACATTTTGTCCAGAAGTTTTATGTTGTCAAATTATGGGACAGTTTTAGTAATAAGGTTTACTTAGCAAGTTATTGCTGGTATTAGAGTTAGTCCTCAGAAAAATTTCATCAGAGATTTTTTTCTTTAAACATATACATGTGTTACTTGATGCATTTTTATTACAATAATTAAAATGAAAATAAAATAAATAATAGACAACTATGTAAAGAAATATTCCGCACTACGTTTTTATTTAGTATATATATATATATTTATTTATTTATTTGAGTCCTATTACGCAACTTTTCAAGCAATGAATATCCCCTAGATGTTTAGGGGGCAGTTATTTCTAATCTTCGTAAGTAGTTTTGCTTGAAACTACCGCATGAATCTATAAAAGATTTTTTATGGTTACGATTAGTTTTGTCATAGTTATAGGTATTTAGTTAGGAACACTAGGATAACGATAAATATAAAAAAGAGGGAGATTAATTGAAATTTAAAACTTCAATTAATATTTTTAACGGAATGGGTTGCCTTTTATTACGGTTTTTCCCCGTCATTATTTAGTTCAAAGATTCTTTCCTTTTGATTTTAGAACGTGAAAATATACACATAACACATAGTCAATTTGGTAAAGGAACATGATATGATACTTAAATAAACGCAAACTCAATTTAAAGTTTTAAAAAAAAAAAAAAAAATAGCCTGCGTTGCTTGAATATAATTAGAAAGATTGCAATGTTCCATAAATTAAAAACATTCATTTTGAACATTTCTTCTATTAATTGAAACGTATTTGTTCTTTCGCTTTTATTTCATCCAAAATGGATCATTACCAATTTTTTTTATCAACAAAAGTAGATTATTACCATACACATCATTATCATCATAGCTGGCTGGACAGTTCGTTGTCTGGGATCGGCAACAAATAAAGTCAGCTCCTTAAAATTTTCACGAACAAAGAAATATTGCATTTTTATTCACATTTAATTTAGTATTAACGTAAACTAAACACATTAATGTAAAATGAACCTATTTAGAAACATAATTTAAATACCTAAAATACATGAAAGGACTATAAAAATGATCCAGTTATAATATAAAAAAAATTAAATAACCGTAATTAACTTACTCATTATTTGCAAGAAAGAAAATGAATTTTCAACTGCTTTCAACGTTATTGTTCTAGAATAGTACTGAGTGACAATTTAACAAAAGGTTAAGAGATAGGAATAAAGCCTGATTCAACAATATATTCTTAATTCCAAATCCGAGGCGAATTAGATTCGTTTTCTCCAAACTGTTGGAGAAGAGTAATTATGATAATAAGTTTAGCATAAAATATTTGGATGATCAATGAATGAGACAAGTTAGCAAATTAGAATAGGGTTCTATTGCTTTGTATTACATTGTTTCTTATTCAACATAGACGGGGATATTTCACAGAGAGGTTTAAATATTGGAGAAAAAGGCAAACATTTCTCCTTTTTTTAATTTTAACTTTAAAGTGTCAGCATCGCTTTCAAGAATTACGCATATTTTCCTTATCTAAACCTCACAGGACGTTTTTTTTTTTTTTTGCGAATAAACATATTATTAGATGTGATATAAATGCTGTTGCAGAAATAAAGGCGATAAATGGGTAGCTTTTAATGCAAATACCAGATTCAATCTTCTTTAATAATAGGTGAATTCAAGCGGTAACGGAAGGACAGTTTATACAAAAAAATCGATGCATTTCTGTCTGTGAGCTTATCAAAATACATATTTTTCTAAAACTAATGCATAGACTTTTATACAAATCATGGTAAGTTGCTAAAAAAGTCGAAGCCAAGAATTTTTTGTTAGTACCTTTTTTTTAATCAAATTTAAAACAAAGTAACGGAAGGACATTTTTGTAATTGTACATTTAGACACTATTAATAGAAGCTTCTTAACGCTATTCAAACACTATTTAACTAGCAAGTATATTCTAATCCAGCATTATTTATTTAAATATTAACTCATTAAGAGTTTTAACGCTCCATCTTTATTGAAATACTTTACTAGAACGATGTATTCATTTTATCATGATCAGGTAAATTTAAATGTTACATTACCAGATTAGTCAATTCCAGTTTATGCAATAATTCTTCCAATCTGTTTCAACCAAACAATAGTCTGAACAATCTATTCAGAAGAAAAAGAACGGCTATTTTGAGTTAGGTAGTTCACTTTCTGTTCACGGTTAGGTTTTAGGAAAACTATAACGGCTGTGGAATACTATAACGCTTAACGAATTGTAACATTTAAATAAGCGAATAAATGGATTTAATGCACATGCTTACGACAGGAAAGCCTGAAATTTTATTCAGATACTTCTTACTATGTTTGGCCTTAATTAATGTAGTTACTGTTTTGTTAAATGTTCAATGTCCCAGCATAGTTTATTGATATATGACACAATAAATAGACTTAATTCGTACTACAAAAGCAAAATAGCACGTTATACCTTATTCAAGTAATTCAACTTTGATTAAGGATATATAAGAAAAATCAATCACTTTCCTGCTTGCTGCCCGTAAAATATTCCGTTAGCGCAATAGACATTTATCATTTTTTCTCCATTCAAATAATTTCTTCATATAATAAAACTATTTAAAACACTTGCAGATTTGTTAAACAAAAATATAACAAACAAATAAAATTATCCAAACTATGTAATACAGTAAGAATGGCAAACGACTATAAGCTTTTTCGCCTCAACATGGTTCTCAAAAATGTGCAATTACAAAAATGTGAGTAACAGAATGAAAGTATTTAGTTTCTGCTTCTGGGTGAGTAGAATAAGTGAGTTCTTGATGAAAAAAAAAATTCTTACGAGACGGCTGATAAAAAAGAAGTTACTGCTTTAGTGTGAGCTATGAGAAAAACATGATTCTCTTTCATCTTTTTGCAATGTAAAGCTTTCAAGATTTCCTTCAGAAACAGAACTTACGGGATTCTCAACAAAAGAAAGGTTCTGATGCCTACGATAGTTTTGAAATCCTTCGCACAGCTATACTGCGAAGCATTTCCGCCATTATGCGGGTTTGAATAACTTCGGCAACTTTTGTAGGATCTTAATGGCCCGAGAAACCATTTCAGAAAAGTCTTAACATGAGCTGGCTTCTGAATTTACGAGATGGTCAATGGCAAAGGATACGCAGATTCTGTTTCCTGTGATTATTTTTGGCTCTTGAATACTTTATGTACAAATTCTCAAACGTTTCCTTATTAGAAAATGAAAGCAAAATATACGTAGTTTACAGCAAAATGCTAAATCCCCCTCCTTTTTTATATTTTTAAAGTTTGATCATTGTGAGAAAACTACTATGATTGCTCACAGAAAAATGTTACTAAAACCATAGGTTTTAGTTACATTGAAAGGAACATAAGAAGTATTTTTAGAAAATGAGAAAGTAAAAAAAGCTTTATGAAATTGTAGTAGTTAAAAATACACAATTTAGTCCCAACACAGTTTTTCACTGCAGTTTGTATCATCATTTTCTTTTTTAACTAAGAAAACTAGAGTAGATGACCCAAATTTCAATGTCATATACTTCGATTCATTTTTTTTAAACTTTATTTTTTGCAATCAAACAAGCAAAGCGAGGGAAAACGGTATTAGTAAAAAGAAAATTACTAATTAAAAAATCATTCACTTAAATTTTGTGGTGTGTAGCACTTTAAATTTTTCAATAATACTTAACTTCATTCAGACAAAACATCGAGTTACAATCTTTATGCTAACTTTATGTTAACTACGGAGTAATATTGAGCAGTAATGCGATACATAAGGCAATAAAATGGAAAAGTATTGTATCTCCTTAGAAATTATAAAACTGCATGAAAAACAATTTTGTACTTATGAAAATATTGTTTCAAGGGAATCAAAAATTCAGTATGCCAGCTCTCAACCACGGTTGATCAGGGAAAACAGTAAAAATCTATAAAGAAAGTAAGTTGTGTGAACGACATTAGCCCTTATTAGAAATACTGAAATTATAGTTTGTGCGTGAATTTAAAACGCGCCGTATTGGTGTCGTAAATATCAAAACACTTACTCAGATTAAAATGCAACCCAACCTACGTATCAGTCAAAACTGAAACTCTGTTCCATTTGACTACTTTCGGAATTTTTCCTTACATGGAAAAAACTCTATTTTAGTAAAGAAACGCAATTCATACCTGGACAATATTTTTAATATATTCCTTGTAAAAATTTCGAATACTTAGGAGCTAAGCCTTTAAAATTGCTACTTTAAAAAAAAAAAAACTACCTGTGACCTATTTCTCCACTAACTTACTCTGACACTTCGAAACGATTAAAAGGAGATTATTAGTTTTGAATAAAATAGCTATTAATTTTAATTTTCTGAATCAAAACAACAACATTTAAGCATAGAGGGACCTTCCACTGACGGTTTTGGGACATATTTTTGGTATATGATTGTAATAAGAAAATCAGTTTGTATAATTTTAATCAGCAAATATTTGATTCAGTGAAGTACAAGCTTCACAGATTTACATTTACACCTTCTTGCTTATGGATAGTTTCTAATAAATTACAGTTATCTCTTACCGCGTAAAAATATTCTAGCATAGATCTAAACGGAAAAGTAAAAATAAGGCGGATAAAATAATATTTACTTCTTACTTAATGTTTTAATAGCATTAACAAAAGTATCATTAAACATGGAATAAAATTTCCACTTTCTACTGTGAATTTTGAGACATATTTTCGGTGTAAATTGAGCTACAGGAGCTTATACTTGTACTAAATCTAAAAGGAATCGTTGGATGATAATTTACAGTATTTTATCGCAAAATACCAAAGAGCACTAGGGAATAACCCGTTTAGCTTCAGCTTAAAGTCAATATGGTTATTTCTAGTCTTGTTTTACATCCCCCTTCTATTAAACACCAAAAAACAAATTTTAAAATCTGAATAATATATTCTTCCTTCTTTTTCTTGATCAAAGTTTTCCTTTGCTTTTTCTTGTTATTAATTCCTCTACAACATTAAGACTTTATACAAAAAGAAATACTTGTTTTCTTTTAAATTTTCTTCCTGGTATTTTAGTTGATGCAATATATGTGATTGAAACATTTAAATGAAACGTTTCCCAAACAGAAACATCCTTTCAAGTTATATTACACAATTAAAAAAATATCTATATTGAAAAATATTTTTAACAGTTGCGTCGTTCAAAAGAAAACTTCAGTGTACAAGATATTCATGTGAGGCTTTTAATAATCTTGGGAATGAGTTCTTCCGTTTCTCGACATTTTTTTATTTATAATTTTTTATTAAAACAGTAATTCTAGAAAAAGTATATATTTTTTATGTATCAATTTTTGAACTTCATATGATAGAGATTAAATATGTTCACTATAATTTAGTTTTAGTGAAATTTTGAAATTTTTATGGACATTTTATTTTTTCCTGTGTACCTGCGGTTCTCTGACATTTAAAACACTATAATTGAAAATAAAAGCAATGATTGAAAATCGGACTCACTAGGTTACAAATCAGTTTTTTTTTTTTTTTTTTTTTTTTTTTTGACTACTTTAAAAATAACTTTTATTTTTGCGAAATAATTGTTAAATTCAATGTAAATTACACTTAAATAAACATCTTCACTTAAGAGTAAAATTGCTTAAACGAGAAAGCACATTTTGCGTTTGACGAGTTTAAAATAAAATATCTTATTAGCTTTCATAATTGTCTCAGTTGTGTAAAATGATTCAACCATTTTTCAAAGGGTGCTTACGAATATAGATCGAGTACAGAGTTTCAATTTCTCAAAATAACTTATTGGCAATTCATGTGTAAGGTTGTAAGACATTATTTATAGATAGAACATGTGAGGTTTCAGAAAACCAACCTGTTTGCTAGATTTTGTCACTAATATTAACATATAAGGAAGAAAATATCATATTTATTTCCTACTGAAAGTTCATTTTGAAATCTAGAGTTTCGTTTCCCTCAAGTATCTCCCTCAATAAATTCCCTCAAGTAAAAACTTATAAATTTTTGCTAGCATCATGCAAGACGTTTTTGTCATATTTTCTCAAAATTTCATTCAAATTGTATTGTGCAACAAAATAAAAAAAGGCGAAAAATCCAAACTATCACGAAATCCTCTAGCAAAGTTAATGTGTACGTATTTGTGATGAATCCCTCGATCGAGAGTTCTCATGCATGACACTAATTTTCTAGGTTGTTAAATTAATTAAATTACAGTTTTCGGATTAGGATAAAAGCTCTTAATAAGAACGCGACATAACAAAACGCGGAATTAGTTTTACCTGGATAGCTTAATCGTTAATGTCGGAAAAAAATCGATTGTATTTTTTAAATAAGAAATACTTTATGTTGCTGTTTTTATAGAAATTATCCATTCATGCACCGTAAGTCATTTCTCTCAATTTGTGCATTATTCATCGACGTATTTTACAAAGTGTGTGAACTAAAAAGCGAATGAGTAATCATTGAAAAGCTTAATTAAATAGCGAGATTAGAAAATCTGAATTATACGCTATTAGTTTTGACCAAAAAAAAAAAAAGATTATTGTTAGGCTTTATAATAATATTTTGTGCTTCCGTGTTTGGCCGCATCTTTGAGGGTCAAATGTAGCTGAAGTCATAGCCGTTAACCTGACTCTCCCGACTCTCCCTGCTGCTTCAAATGTTGTGAAAATTTTCCTCCTAACTCTTGTTGTCTTGCGAATGACTCTTCTTGTTAACTCAGAGCTCGCAAAGTGGCTGTACGATCCATTGAGGCCCCGTGGTTAAGATGTCTGTCATCTGCGTTATTAAGGGGGTCCCGGGAACAAAAATCGTAACTTTATCATTTAAAAAACTTTTCCGTTCTTTTTTCTGCTCAAAAAACGTTTGAATCTTGTTTCTACCTTAATTACAACAAAAGATATAATCATTTTTGTTGCATGCATATAACTAATATTATATTTAAGATTAAAACTTCAAACGCATTTTTCTCCATGATGCAGTTTTTCCCGATTTTTTTCATTCAGACTCTAAAAAGTTAAGATCTGATAAAGATAAAGTAATGAAATTTGGAGCATATCTAATTAAATCATTAATTAGATGATGAATCAGTGCAAAAAAATTCAAAACTCTTAACTGTTTAGTATTTATTTTTTCAAAATGTGCCCGGACCCCTTAAAAACAACATACGGTTAGTTGAGGGTAGGCGGGACCTATTTTTAGAACCGTTCGTTTTGGAAGTCTCTCAGAAATATTTTGAACCAAAAAAAATGTAACTTACTCATTTATTTTAACTTGGACAGCATTAATAAACAAAAGCTCATCATTATTTTCTACAATAATGCTTTAAATTTTTTTAACGATTATATATTTTTTTAAAAATTCATATGAGTGTCCCCTTTACCTCATAAGAAGGGGTAAGTAGGTCACCCCACTTTTATTTAAATTTAAATCAAGCACATCTAAAAAAGTGGTAAGGTGGTCTTACTTGATAAAATGTGTAAATTTTTAGCAGAGAATATTTGTTTTTGAAAACGCATCCGTTTATGAGATATTTACTACTATTTAAATCTGTATGACGAAGAATGAAAAAAACGAAAAACAAAACAGTTTCATCTATGAAGTTTATTGAAAGCCTATATAGGTATATATTTTTCTTTTACATATAAAACGGTGTTAAAGAAACGTAGTACTGTTGACTGAGATTAATTTTGGTAAATTTGCCAAAATTATAAGATGAAAAAGACATTGGAAACACTAAATTGTGACGTCCATCTAAAGTTGGATAAATTAGAGCTTCATTCTCAGTAGTATTTCCTACATCATCTGCATACCTGGCTAATAAAAATATTCAGCACTATTTTTTTTCTCTTCATCATCAACTTTCAACATTAGAGCCACATAATACTTCATGATTTTCTTTGATGCAAGTTTCACAAATACAAAATCACCACCTTTAGCATTTTTTGTAGTTGAACTTTCAATTCCTACGAAATCTTCATAGTTGACTTGTATTTCACTAATACAAATATTTCGTTAGTGTAGCTTTTAATTTCAAAATTGTCACTATTATGGGAGGACGCACTTATTCCATTGTGAGGGGACCCACTTACCCCTTATAGTGATAATTTACGGGGTAGGTCAATCATCTTAAACACTTATTAAAAATATTTTATGCAGAAATTCCTATTGCAGTATGCACTTTAGGTTAAACCATATGCATGAACGAAAACAAACTTATTAGCATTCCTCCTTCATACACGAGATATTGCAACATCTTTTCCCCATGAAAACATTGCTCAGATGCAATTTGCCTGAGATAAATCTGTTATTCATTTTATTAAATAAAATGCGTTGTAGGTGGCGTAGCGTCGTCAATTTTACATGAATGCGTTAAAAATCTAATGATTTTCATATCCAGCATCTTCTTCTTATTGTGTAAATTTCAAGAGTGTAACACATTGCCTTCCTGGTGTAGCAATTTTGATGACCAGAAGTGTATTTCTACAGCATGGTTGTATGGTTTGGAGAAAAAAAATCTATTGAAGTCTACCTAAGGTTAGAACTTAGCACTCGTTTTACTCAAAACTTAATGTCTACTTACATCAACTTACTTCTCACAGCCTCAAGTTACATTAGATAAAAATAGACATTGCTAGAGTTCAACACAAAACAAATCTTTCAAATTACACAATACTAACTTCATCAGTTTAGTACGTTTTAATATTATGCTGTTGGGAAAAGATTATGAACGGGAAAATTTAATTCATACGGTTTGCTTTAATTATAAATTAATACTTAATTTATATCTTACGGGGAAATTATGCTAAATGCAAAACGATTGTTGCATCAACAAAACTGCATGAAGTGTAGTTTAACCCTCAGAACTCTGCATCATAATAAAGTGATTATACTTTCTTTTAATAAGAGCTCCCTTAAATATCTCATCAATCAGGGACCATGGCTGAAGGACATTGATAAATTTTCACTAGGTCATCAGGAGGCAAAGTTTTATTAAATTGTCAAATTAATGTCTGGCAGTATTAAATGCACATTTTTAATATTTTTTAAACATATTTTCCTAAACTTTTCAAGCTCTATCTTCTTACAGATTTAATAAATGAGTCTTTATGAGTAAAATAAGTTGAAGTGTTATTAACGTTTATTAAAGTGTTAATTAAAGTGTAAAAAAACTTCCTATATTAAAAAACAAATTAATTATACCTACATACCTATGAATAACTGCGCAGAACGACAAAAATAAACAAAAGTAAAGTTTTAAAAGCAAAGAAATTGCATTGTAGTAATTATATTTTATCTTGAATATTGAGAACATTATGAAATAGATTGAAAATGATAAGATTCTCAGAATTAAAAATTGTACAAAAGTTTAGAGAAAAAAAATTAGTAAATTGCGTTAAAGCATACATGCATTATTTCGTCGCCTCAGAGCAACACTAAAACATCTAATCCCAGGAATAACACTAAGATATCCTACTGTTGCTCTGAGGCGACGATTTGTTTACATATAATTTACAATAATTACTAAAATCGCATAACTTTTATTATTCAATTAAACATATTTTTATTTCACCAAAATCTTTTTATAATGTACTTCTTCAAGGGAAAAAAAAACTTCAATTGAACGGATATAGATTTCTTTCAGTAATATCGCTTATCTACATTGAAGAAAATATTATTTAACTAACTTTCTAACGGTAAATATTTTTTAAATAATAATTTAATAAGAAGCTATCGAAAATACTAGCCGTTTTAATTAATTTTTCCCTTGAAAATAAAAAATGCGAAAACTACTACCAATAAAACAATTCTTGGATTTAAAGTACAATTATATTAAATCGTAAGATAAAAATTGCGGAGAGATTGAACGAGGTGATGGAAAAAATGATAGTTCATTTAAATCATCATTAAACTATTCAACATACTTATTGCTATTATGAATAAAACATTCTTTTTATATTGTGATGTGACAAAGCATGTTTCTTCCCCCAAATAAACCTTACATAAATACCTTGTTATAAATACTAAGCAATCTAAAAAGTGTATTCTGCATATGAAACATACAGATAACAAGTGGTATGGAGTCCTATGAATATTTTGAAATTGTAAAGTCTGTGTATGCTTTAAGCCGTATTTTCTTCGAATCATAGAATCTACACATGCATATTTATGATTTAACATTCTACCTCGGCTTTCCATTTTCATATTTCTCTCCTTATATCGATTTTAATTCGCGACATGTCGAAACAGATATGCTCTAGTACCAAGATATACATGACTTTATGTTTGCGTTTTAAGACAACTCTGCAGTATTTTACTTATTGTAAACAAGACACTCTCATTTCTTGCTAGATAGTGTTGACTTTTCGTGAAGTATGCTGTTGTCTTTGGAAAAGTTAGACTGGAATTTTTGATTCTTAATTTTATGACAGAGTGTTTCACGTATAATCATTTTATGTCTAATGTAATTAAAACGAGTTAGCTTTAATAGAAAAAGACACTTGTTTGCGAAACTATTTATTTAGAACACACACATACATGCAAAGACAAGACATATACTTGTTTGCTTATAAGAGGAAAAGAAACGCAAAACCCCCAATGAGCTCTACTGAAAAAAAAAAAAAAAAACTTTTGACAATTTTTATTCAAATGATAATAAAGTAAAACTTTTGATAGATGACTTTTGTAGAAGGCGAAGTTATAAAGCGTGTCAGGTTTAACCTGCAAGACCTTTATTTTCGCAACCGTTATTCTTACACACATACTTACAGATGCAAAAACGGACAGAAACACTACTAAATATTTTACTGACTTGTATTTAGGACATGCTGATTCAAAAAAAAAAAAAAAAAGCTAGTTCATAGAAACTTCCCGGCCCAATGAAAGCGACCGGTTCCTTTCAGTTAGCCAATAATGCTCTTTTCCCCATATATTACATAACATTTCATGATTGTAACTACAAGGTCTGTATATTAGGAAAAGTAATATTTACTTAAACATGAAAAAAGGGATTATATCGCCAAATTTGGTCTTGAAACTTTTATTCGGTCGCAAATTAATTTATTGTCTTCAATTCAAAGTTGTCTCTGCATCTCGAATGTATTCCTTTTAAGTCGAAGTTTTTACGATAGTTTCGTTTTCATTTCATGCATAAAAATGCACCATTCTTTAACACATTGCTTTGCTTTTCAGTTTGAATGAGGGGATAATTTATTTCCAATAGTGCTTCTTAATGTGCACAGTGTTGCAAGATTGCGTGGCTAACGACCTAAAATGTGATTGCTGGCTAATCTTTCAGAGACTTAGCTTTGCTGACTGCGAAGAAATGAAAGATTACTATAGATGTAAGAAGTTTGAATCCTTGTTCTATGGAGCGAATATACAAGCTTTTCGTGGAACAGTCTTTGTGTAAATTCTGATCAAGATAATGTTGAGGAATCTTCACTACTTCAGCAAGTATCAGATTTTACAAATATTTTACCGCAGTACCTGGGAAACTCCGAAAATGTGGATAAGTCGAATTGTGTTTTCAAACATAATGACGTTTTATGGGGAAATAAAAAATGTAAGGGGTCAAAAACAACTCCTTTTTTCTAAGTATCTTAATGAAATATATTCTCTGTAAAAACATTTTTTTGTCGTGCTACTAATTAATTTTATCCAATGAATGGGTGGTATAGTTTAACTTTTTTGCACTATTCCAGGGGAAAAAACTTCTCTTGAGAGGGCTGGGAAAGGATCTTTATGATAACTTGAACTACCGATTACTCGAAGGTTTTCCTGGGACTTTAAGCTGTCGAGAGTTGACTGTAGTTATATTCTGTACGTTTCTATGTTCTGGTATGTTCGTATGTGCACATGATATCTTCAAAATCCAAAGCATTATAAATCAAATTGTTTCATTATGACATTGAATTAACACTACTAGTCAACATTTTAATTCAGTGTTTATCTACACTTGATAGTTATGAAAGCAGACTACGACACTTTATTTATTCGTTGATTTAATACATCGCGATTTGATCAGAGATGAAACCAATAGAAATGCCTGATCTTTTTCATAAAAGAAAACGCTTTTTCTACAACATAAGCTAGTTATTTTCATCAAACAATCATTCTTGTAAGCTTAAACAAGTATTATTGACAAGGAGTATTTACTGCGTAGTAGGTTTATAAAGGCAGAACATAACTTACTACAAATACATAAGTATACGCAAACTCTACGATTTTTATTTTACTAATATATTGATTTAGAATAACTTTCCATACATACATATATTTCCTCAATGCCATCAACTGAGAAATACTTTTTTAAAGGGAGAGAAAAATGAAATTGAATTATTAAAATCTGGAAGGATTTTGAAAATGTTGTGGGGGCAGAGAAAAGAAGAAAGATAAATAAGCAAATCTTTCTGCATAAGCAAGTTCTCAGAGAAAAAAAACCATCGAGCTCTTCATCATAATCAAAATAATAATCATTTAAGATGAGGTATTATCCTGCGTGCGTGATTGAAGAACTTTTTTCATCTGTATCACATCTCCATTTGAAGGAAGTTCTACTAAGAACATCCTTGGGCAGAAAACATCATCATCGTCGTCATCGGAGGTTTAGGAAGAGAAAGCACTTCATTAAAATATTTTACTGCATTTTCTCGTGCTTGGATTTTACGGCGAAGGTATTCAAGGCTGAGCGCTTCGACCACCCATTAAGATGCAAGGCATTTTAGGTTTGGGGACTGTTTTTTTTTCTTTATTCGTTAACTCTTGCCTCCTTCGTTCGTCCTTTCTCTTTCTTTCTTTTTTTTTTTTTTGAATACGTTTTTGCTTAGTCAACGGGTATTTATTCAACTTTGTATCATTTTTGACCTCAGCTATTAATATTTTATTAGTTACTATATTTTGTACCCCTATAAGCTATAAGTTGCTAGAAACTACGGAACAGAAATGTTTTGCTGTAAAACACATGGGATTTTTTATAATGAATATAAACATATTGGAGCATCTTATTTTTGATACTCAAATATAAAACGCTTTTTTTTCTATAGAAATTAAATTAATTTTTCTTTTACCTTAGTTGAAAAGTGAAACTGTGAAAGCCTTCTTATCACTTACCCTGCTAAAACAAAGAAGTCGTCACCACAGAAACATTAAATGGCTCGATACTCTAAAAGACCAGCCCGGAAATAGGACTGGTACTGACATTACTTGAGAATAATTCTAGATTTTTTGCGTGAAGTTATCTTAGTAAAACATGCCACGTTCACCTGTATTCCCCTTTAAACTACCTTTGGTTAGTTTTGGAACTCTATTTCAGATTTTGACACATGAAAACATATGCTGCTTGACGTAGTTAGTCCATTAGTTTTTTAGTAGCAGATTTTCTCAATGTACGCTCATATTTGAAGCATTTACAAATAGCTGACATCAAAAAACGTCATTAACAAGCATTTTACGTAGACATTACTCACTCATAGTATACACCAAATGTTTAAAAAAAAAACCTCTTTGTGTCGATTTCGATTTTACTTTCTTTTAGTCATTTTATGAATTTAAAATGCAGGTATTTCCAATAGAGAAATTTTAAGTGATTTTAATAAAATTGTAAAAGACAAATTTTTCATCGAGTTTAATCTAGTTTGTTCGTACACATTCTTCTAACGCCTATTGTTTTTAAACAAGAATTCTTTTGTTTCACAGAATAAAATTCTTATTTTACTCGAAATTTCTTCTACCCAAACTGTGTTATCAGACACAGTTCACAAAAGCTGAAATGTTTTAATACCTTAGGTGAATAAACTTGACCTCATTAAAAATATATAACACGATCTTTCTATCAGCACTTTTTCCCCCTTTAAGACTTTTTCCTCAAGTGTTAAAGATATCACAACCTAATGGCTTTTAAGTGCGTCGTTATCTTTAATTAAACAGCGTGGTAATGTGTGATTCCCTTTGAGAGTAGTAATTCGGTGGATTATTTTATATTCTCCATTTAACCTTTGTGCGGACAAAAAAGAAAGCAGAATTCACTTTGAATACTTTAATGAGTACACATGTTTACAAAAGCAGGCGCTAGTTGCTATATTTAAATATCAAAGTAAATATAATTCTCATGCATAAATGAGAAAAAAGATTTTTGAAGCTTTATTGAATAAAACACTCTAAAGTTCCTAAATTTATTCTAGTATGTTTTTGTTTAGCAGTAAAATTTGAATATTTCCTAATGACAAGGAGCAAGTTGTAAAATTCTTATAAAGTATGTTATTATTCACTTTATTTTAAAATTTCTTTTAAAGAGTAATGCTTAAATGTACCATACTAATAAGTTTATTTTAAATATATCATAATAATTATGACATATTTAAAATAAACTTTAATCTAAAATCCATATCTTAAAAACATATTAGGTCTCTTGCAAACTTATTACTGTTGTACAGTAAAATCGATGTCAGTACAACTTTGGTAATAAAGATTATAATGCTTGACAAAAGTAAACAATTGTTTTGAAGTCGAAAAAAAATCCTTTCGCCAATCTCAAAAACAGTCATATATAAGGCGTTAACTATTTCAAAGTTTAATTCGTTTAATCTTTTTATGCGCAACGGATAAAACCAAACATTAAAACAATTTTCTTAAGATATAGGTTAAATTCCTTAGAGAACTAAACATTAGTTTGAGAGGTTAAAAGCACTTTTTTTTCTCTATTATTTCCGTCCATCTACGAATATTTAGGTTTTTGAATACGTACTCGCGTTACTTTTGACTTATAAGTATGATTTTATATCAACTAAATTAATTGTTTTGAAACAAAAGTCATCGTACGGTTAATCAAATCTATACTCTTTTTATTTGGCATAAAAATCAGTTACGGTTACACTAGGTATTTGTTCCTTACAAAGAAAGACATCTGAAAATTTTTGGTTTTTCTATATTTCTAGTGCTAAAATTTTATTAACTAGCTACGTTGTCTAATTGTTAAAAGGCTTTCGATTTAACTCTTAAAACGTCAACTTAAAAAATTTTGAATTATAAAAGTTTTCGGGCTTAAAATTGACTGAAAGGCGCCAAAAATGTTTCTTACTAAAATCCGTTGCACCACAGTAAAATATCGACATTACACTGTAAAATTTCCTTTTTATTTCAATTATATCTAATAAAAAGGTGGAAATTTAGATTAAATAAAATCTGTCTAGTGTCATTCTTTTTAAGGTATGTCCCTGCCCATATAATGCAGGGGCGAAGCGAGTGCTCTTCCAGATGTCCGCTGAAGGTTGGGAAAGGGAGTTGGTGAGTAAAGAGAAAGGGACTGGTTCCCTCCCGAAGTTCCTTTTTTTAAATAATTCACTAAGCAATTGTGTCAATGACGAGCTATCATCTCTCTAACGGCTCTCCTAATCTCTCCAGGGCGGTCATTCCAAGCTCGCCAACTTGCGAGATCGAGATTTTCGCTCACGTGATCGGTTGTGACGTAGAAATATCGCAAGGTAGTATTCTAATCTACTCAAACCTAGCCGCAACCTAAGTTCGAATAGATTAGAATACTACTTTGCGACATTTCTACATCACAACCGATCATGTGAGCGAAAATCTCGATCTCGCAAGCTGACGAGCTTGGAATGACCGCCCAGTGTCTGATTGATGAAAATTTAAACATCTGCGTTAACAGGAAAATATTTTGAAAGAACTATATTTTAGCTAAATTTCTGTCAAATCCATTGATGCGCACAGCATATATTTATTGGGTTCAAGGTTGGGTGCTTAAGTCTTATGTTTTAATCAGCAAGCCCATTCTGCACTTTGGTGCAAATATTCGACTAGCAACACATTTATTTCTTGATCAAAGCAAACGGACCAGTCAACTTCAATCCTTATTTTCGACAAATTTCAGTCTGAAATATGTATACTTTGAGAGACTTAAAAAAAGAAATGCTTTCTCATGGGAGTAACCGCAACAGATTTTTTTCTGCGGTTACCTGTTTCACAGTCAACTTGCCAAACTTGCAAATGATGTAAGGGCGCAAAACATTAGCAACAACATTTGTTTTCCTCTTTTATCTAATCTGAATTCAAAATTTTAATAGTTCACACTGGCCTTTTTAAATTTTATTCCAACTTGATAAAAACAAGTTAAATATAAATAGAGAGAAAAATAATCATTACTTCAATTTAAGTGACAAGATTTGTCAACAAGAAGTTTTGATGCAAATTATTTTTCTAAAGCAACTAAAGCTTAAAACTAGTGGTTTAAAATCAGATTTAAAATGATTGAAAAACCCTTAGAGCACGACTAGCAAGAGTTCTATTTTTATCTTTGATTTATTTTTCCATTTAGAAAAAACCATGTGTAAGGTATTTTATTATCCATTAATGTTGCTTGTGTAACTTTCAAAACCCTGTGGTTAAGTATCTTAGATAAAACAAAAACCTTCCTCTGATGGATGCCGTTAGATTAAAAAACTGACATACAGTTGAATATCCAAGGTTTTCTCCTTCATTCCAAAAGAGGCTTACACGCCATTTTTTCTAACTCAGACCCCTCAGTTGTTCTTGATTTTCAGCTTCCAAACGCCAAAAGGGAATTTAGATAAACAATGAGTAAGGGGAGAGATTTTTTAAAAGCAGCTGAATTTATTAGAAGAGCTTTAAGGGCAGAGGACACAAAAGACTTTCCTTTAAAAGGATTAAATAAGAATTAAATGTGATGATTTATTTTTAAGCTGTAAGAGAATAAAACTTTAACTACCCTGAAGTGAACGAAAAAATGCGCGAATAATAATTCTCGGTCGTTGAGAAAGGTTTTATTTTATCTTAAGTATTAAAATTTAGGTGTGAGCTACTCCTTGCGATGAAGTAAAAGTAAAAATAAGATTTAAAAGAATGATGTTAGTTTACGCATCATTTAAACATTCGTTTATTTTGCTTGATTTTTCCTTTGGGATCTTAAAATAAATCTCCTATTTTTCAAGTATTCATGTTTTCTTAACTCTAGTAAACAACGATATTCGAAGATCGAGTGCACAATTTAAATGGAGTTTAAAAAAAACGAAAATGGCCATTATTCACGTGGGAATACATTAAATTAAACGCAGGTCAGATTTTCTAGTTTTTGTTGGCTATATGCCCACAAAAATTGTTTTTTGGAAGAATATTGTAGGCGATACCATTAAACTACAATACACTTTTTTTGACACTAAGTTTGGTTGTTAAATTAGAAATATTACTGTGCTTGTCATGTAGGAAAAAGGGTGACCAACGTGTGAACATGTTTTTTTCACTACATCATTTTTCCAAAAAATATTATTAATTTCTAAGAGTCAAAATGTCCTCATGATTTGATAGTCTTTTCTTAGTGTCATGGAATATATAGAGATATTTTTCCAAAATATGTCTTCATTTTATGGTGTCTAAAAAAAAATAAAATGCTCATATGTGCCCCGAAAGGAGGGCACATGGGAAGAAGCCTGAGGCACATATGTACACGATTAAGAAATGCACGACAAGCATCATATTAAAAACGAATTTTTTTTTTAATTTGATATACTGTAAGAGCTCCAGTTGCCGACCATTTAAGAGAGCGATTGTTGTTTTTTGTTAACCTATAAATTTCAGCATTTAACACAGCAACAAAAACATTGTAAGAAAATGCTCCAGTAGTCGGCCATAGAAATCCAGTGCTCGACTAGTTTTGAGCCCAGTAGTCGGTCGTTTCATTTTCATTACTCTTATGGGGTATGAACAAAATTGAATGCGAAACGTACAGCACAGCTTTGTACTAACAAAATTAATTATTCCAATAATTACAAAAGAATTCTGCTTTCTTGATGTCTTCGTAACATCTAAGTTTTATATTATTTTTCAATTTTCAACAAGTTTGGATATGTAACACATGCAATACATTTTTTATTATTTATATTCTACATCACTTACTTAAATAACGTCATGTACTGCAAGACTAGAAATTAAATAATAGAAAATGCCTGGATTTTTTACAAATACAAATACAAAAGTGATGACCAGCAACAGGCTCTGGGCCCAGCTAGACTGGTCCTGGTCAACTTACAATCCCCAGTGTAGATCAATGGCCCTCTTAAAACTATCTACTCCCTTGCTCATTACCACCTCTTCCGGTAAGCTGTTCCAAGGTTCCACAATCCTGCTAAAATAATAATTTTTCCTAATATCCATGTTAGCCTGAGATTTAAATAGCTTAAAACAATGACCCCTAGTCCTGTTTTCAGTGCTAAACTTCAGCCCCGTAACATCTTCCATTTTAATAAATTTAAACAACTGAATCATGTCCCCTCGGTTTCTTCTTTGCTCACGACTGTACATTTTTAGCCTTCTAAGCCTGGAATCATAATCTAAGTGGGAAAGTCCATTTATTAGCCTTGTAGCCCGCCTTTGAACCCTTTCCAATACATTAATATCTTTCTTAAGATAAGGAGATCAAAACTGAACAGCATACTCCAAATGGGGTCTTACCAAACTTCTATATAAGGGCAGAAGAACTTCTTTAGATTTGTTTGAAATAGATCTATTGATAAACCCAAGCATCTTATTGGCTTTGTTACTAGCAATGCTGCACTGTTGGCTAAACTTTAAATCCTGACTTATTAAGACCCCCAGATCAGTAACTTTGTCTGCCTGACTAATGACTGAACCTTGCAAATAATAACTTGTACACTTATTTCCATGCCCTAAATGTAGCACTTGACATTTCCCAACATTAACAGCCATACCCCATTTATTAACCCACTCCGTAATATGATCTAGAAACTCTTGCAGCTGATTTGCTTGTTCTTCATTTTCTACAGTCCCCATGACTTTGACATCATCAGCAAAACAATTCATGTTCCCAGAAATATTTTCGTGAATATCGTTCATAAAGACAATGAACAAAACAGGCCCTAACACTGATCCTTGAGGAACCCCGCTTAAGACCTCACTCCAATTAGAATAATTTCCGCTTACAACTACCCTTTGTTTCCTTCCGGTCAGCCAGTTTTTTACCCAAATGAAAGTTTTCCCTCCTATTCCTATATCAGCTAATTTGCTAAGTAGAGCAACATGCGGTACCTTATCGAAAGATTTTTGAAACTCAATGTAAACAACATCTACAGGCTTCTTATTGTCCAAAGCCATGGTACCTTTGTCATAGAAATGTAATAAATTAGTGGCACAAGATTTACCTTTCCTGAAACCATACTGAAAACTAGTCCATAGATTATTAGTCTCTAGAAAATTTACTATCTTAATTTTCATCAAAGTTTCAAAAATTTTGCAAACCACCGAAGATAGACTCACAGGTCTATAATTTCCCACACTCCCTTTAGACCCTTTCTTGAAGAGCGGTGTAATGTTAGCCAGCTTCCAGTCCTCTGGCACTGTCCCCGAGTTATAAGAAGCATTGAAAATATTTACAATTACATCTACTAATTCCTCAGCACATTCAACTAAAATTTTTGGATTAATATTATCTGGTCCCGGAGCCTTAGTCTCTTTAATTTTTTTTAAATGAAGTAAAACGTCGTCCCTGGAAAATACAAAGTCCTCAAGCTGTACTATAGCTTGTGTCTTTTTGGTGTCAACTGTTGAGATACAGTTATCGTTAAAAACACTCGAAAAAAAGTTATTAAGAGCATTAGCAATATCACTATCGTCCTGAATTAAAATTCCGTGCTCATCAACCAGTGGCCCAATATGATTATTTCGAACTTTCCCCGAATTAGCGTATGCAAAAAACCTCTTGGGATTCCTGTTTATGTTATCTGCCAGTCTTTGCTCCAACTCTCTTTTCTGAATGCGTACCAAATACTTAAATTTACGCCTTGCCTTACAATATTGGAGCCTATCTGTACTGTGACCAGTTTCTCTAAACCTATGAAAAGCGGCTTGCTTGTAATTTAGAGCGTCTTTAGTTTCCCTGGAGAACCACATTGGCAAAATTTTAGTGTTGACACCCTTTCTCCTAAAGGAAACATGTACCCCAACCGTTTTCGCTAGATTTTCCTTAAACTCTGCCCACTGAAGATTCACATCGCTATTGTCTAATCCAGAAGAAAAGACTGCTTTCAAACTCTGCCTAAGTGCCACAAAGTCAGTATTTCTGAAATTGGGCACAAACCTAAAATTATTTACTTTGTGCATATCAATTTTAATCCCAAATCTAATACTATTGTGGTCACTATCTCCAATGTGTTCCCCTACACACAACCCTTGAACAGAACCTTCCATGTCGCAGAAAACTAGATCCAAAATCACGTCCTGTCGAGTACCCTGAGTTACAATTTGATCTAAGAAACAGTCACCAATTACTTTCAAAAATTCCTCTTCTCTGCTATTACTATGGTAAAAATTATTCCAATCAATTCCTGGAAAATTAAAATCTCCCATTATGATGACTGACCCCTTGCTAGAAATGACACTAATAATACTAAACATCTGTTCATCTTGACCCTGACTTAAGTTGGGTGGCCTATAAATGTTCCCTAAACGTATTTTTTTGCCCTTATTGCTCATCAACTCCAGCCAAATCATATCAATCTCATTAGGTTTATCATTAATTACCAATTCATTGCAAGTTAAAGTATCTCTGACATAAAATAAAACTCCACCACCTCTTTTACCTATTCTATCTTGTCTAAACAAATTATACCCAGCAATAGATAATAAATCATCATCACTTTCGGTAACCCATGTCTCGGTAACTCCAATAATATCCAACCTCTCGTCTATTATTATGCTTTTCAATTCTTCCATCTTGTTCCTAATACTACGAGCATTTGTATAAAAAACCTTAAGTAAGCCCATATTACTTTTATTTAATGCTGCACGATTATTTGAATCCCAACTGCTTAAATCTTTTTTCTTATTAGCCACCCTATTTCCGTTTCTATTAAAATTCCAATAGTTAGTACCCTTTTGAATTCTGCTCCTTAAACCATGCCCCCCATTCCAACTTAGTTTTTTGATTCTGAAGCCTCTAAAACCAAACCACTAACCGTTTTGACCCCTGTAGAGCTCAGATGCAGGCCATCCCTAGCAATCTAATCGCGTTTACATTTACTCCACACATCAATAAACCTGATACTACGCTTAACACAAATTTCCCTGAGTACCAGGTTCATACACCTAGCCCGTTGGTTTAATCAACTCCTATGCTGTCCATACCTGGGAAGCAAACCAACTACTTGGACATTTGCCAAACAGTTGGTTGCTTTGTCCAACAGGGAATCCCATTCCTTTGTAAACTCATCGTTGTTACTATGGCCTACATCGTTAGTTCCTACCCACAAAGTAACTACATCCTCTTTATTAAATACCCCCTTCTTTTCAGCAACCCTATTTACATCTCTCACCCGAGCCCCTGACAAACAACATCTAGCCACCTTACGTCTAACTCTGCCTATTGAGTTTCCCACCTCACGCACCATTGAATCTCCCAAAATTATACCCTTTGTTTCCCAGTCAATCGCCTCAGCAATAATTTTCCCCTTTCCCTCTGGAATATTCCCACTATCTAACACACAGTTAATACCCACCTCCTTTTTAATAACTTCCTCCCTTACCTCTAGATTATTCTCACTATCTAATACACAGCTAATGCCCACCTCCTTTTTACTAACTTCCCCCTTTCCCTCTGGAGTGTTTACCCCATCTACACGCCTACAGCCTTTGGAGGGTGCTAACTCACCCTCCAAAGTAAGCATCCTAACTCTGATTTCTGAGAGTTCAACACAGTTAGTGCAAATGAAATCCTTCTCAGACTCATCCTTCCCCTTAAACAAGCAGAACATCTGACATAGGTCACAAGAAATCCACTTGTCCCCTTTACCACTTTGAACCTCCTTCATTGTGCATATAACTCCCATTCTAGCTCAAAATGGTACACTTAAAAAGTCAATACAAAAATACAAAATTGAAGAAATAATGCTAATTATTAGAATTGGAAAGCATTGGAAGTAAAAGATACAAATATTACTAGATGGTAAGACAAGCAGTAAATTAAAATAAACAAGTTACACACTTAACAGAGCACTCAGGCTTAACAACAAGAAATCAGCACAATTTAGGCTTAGCTACAAAGAATAGAAAAACACTTTAAGAAAGCAAGTAAATCAAAAATAAGACTTAAAAGCACAAAAATACTTAATTATATGATAAAATACAATAAAAATACTGAAACTAAAGCAGTAAAATAAACAATTACAGTAAAAAATCACTTATCTCAGGAGCTGCACTCCCCAGCAACAGTAGCGCCCTCTATTGGCCCAATTATATATTTTGCGAAAGGAATTTTGTAAACATGAGAACGTGGATCCGCCCCCCCCCCCCCCCCCCCCCCCCACTTCCTGGCGAAAAACGTTTCTGCATTAACTGTGTATGATAAGATAAGGACTGAATAAAAGCGTTGATAGAATTCATAACCGATACGATTGACACTTGACTGGTCCATGTTCATTAGAAAAACCTTCAACATATGGAACATAAAATTAAAATTGTAGTTTTAGAAACAATTTTATCTCAAAACAAAACAATAAAAAATCCGTTCAAAAAGCATCTCAAAGATTAGCAATCGTTGGCAAATCTAAAACAAAATTTATCATAGTAGGTCTGTATAAAGCCCTCGATCCGTCTCTCAGAGAAGGATCCAGGGCTTTAGGTCTGTATTGTCAGTTTTTCTTAGGGGTTGGGGCAAAGGGTATGGGGATAGGGGATATTTTATAGGAAATAAGAATCAAAATATACGCAAAAATGCATACTTAAATTATGTTTTGAAAATACAGAAGGTCAATTGCACCCCCTCCCCCCTGATTGCCCAAATGGCGCGTCTGTATGTGTGGGTAAATTGAAATTCAGAAATGGGGGATGTCATGAACATAATCTTACAGCTTTCAACAAGAACATTAGTGAACAAAAAATAAACTGAAATTGAGTGGGTAGCAACGTAATGCAACTTTGAAAACACGTTATTTTAAAACAAATTCAGCATTCTTTTTAAAAAGAAGTAAATTTTAATTTCCTTGTGAAGAAAACCCAATGAATTAAATATTTGGTAAGAAACAGTAATACTAATAAGTGGTACCAACATTTGGAATAATTAGTCTAAATAGAATTAAGGTTTCTTGAACCTTTGTTGAAGCAAATAATTTATCAAAATGAGCAATAATTTTATCTAACGTAACTATTGAAGTAGAACATCTTAGTTCGTCACAATGAAAATGTTTATTTATTGCCGATTAAATACTGATTGCAATCAGATTATTTGCTTTATGAATTTCATCAACATATCATAATTTGATTTTAAAAAAATACACACCGATAAAGTACCATTTGGTAATGACAAGTTGAGTACTGCAACATATATTCTAAACCCAACGACGGACTGAATTCACACCCTGATTTCGACCCTGTTTTCAAGAATTCTAAACTAAAATCATTAATAGAAGCAGTAAAATGATGAAATGACTCTTTTTGTTGAAAGAAGTTAAGGCACAAAATTTAAGCACTTTCTTTTGAAGAAATAACGTTAGAAAAGGAATTTTAACTCAGTTAAACTGCCGCTGTGTCGATACTTTATTTTAATTACTATTTGATGAACATTGGAAAATCCAATGGAAGTACGTAGTCGACTACTACGTAGATCAACCAAACAGTATAGAACCGGTGGTCAATCTGCATGGCCGACTATTGGAAATGCATAAGAATTCATTACTCAGTAATCGGCCACCCTTCTAAAAATAATTGAGTCTAAGAAGGAGTTTATATTTTAATTGAAACGTTATGTTATACAATCCATTAAAACATAAGTAAAAGCAAATTTACGGTAGAACGAAAGTAGAAGGGTACTTAACATTTAAAGATGAACAACAAAAAAAAAAAGCAAAATCGCAAACTAGGATGATAGGCACACCATTTAAAACAAAACGAATCATTACTAATTAATAAAAAGTATTTACAACTTTATTAATATTGGATGATAATTGGGGACAGGTATAGGAATGTGGTAATGCATCATATCCGATTTTGAGTTACACATATTCTATTTGTCAGCAGTTGTATGTCCTTGTGGCCGACTGCTGGAGACTGGCCGACTACTGAAGCACTTACCCTAAGTACCTATATATCTATAACATTGAAGGGTTTGTAACCTTTACTGTGCCAGTTTAAACTGTACAATAAACTGTCCAACATTTAAAGATTCGTATCATGTTCTGAATACTGGATATACAAGAAAAAAAACTTGTCTGACTTACATAAAAAAAAATAACATTTTATTTTGTAAATAACATTCTTAATATAAATTGCTTCAGAGCTGCATACAAAGTTATAATAATTTAAAAATAATTTTTTACTTCAATTTATAACAAATTGAAAACATTTTGTCTTTTTATTTCCTGCAAGTCTCTGCGGTCGTTTTGGGACAACCTATATATTAAAATGTATGAACGAAAATATAGACATTTTTGTTCCACCCCACTATGATCGTTCAGGGGTCAACTACGTCATCTAAGTTTGAACAGATATTAACTTTTAAATGAGTATTAAAAGATATCAACTACTCATCAAAGACTAGTTAGTTTTGAAACGAATGCGTTTCTTTTTTATCTTTCAGCTTTTGCTAAAAATTAGATATTACCCAGCAGAACGAGAAATTTCTGCTTTTAATATATTATTAAAACTTTAATACGCTGTAATTAATCTTAAAAGTGTAGCAGTTCAACAATCTAACCATTTCAAAGCAAAATTTTTCGAAAAATCATTTGTACTTGAAACATACAGCTGTAGCCTCTATAACGTTGATTACAATCTCGTAAAACAGTTGATGGTAGCAAAGCACAGCAACTATGAAGTGTAAAAATAAAGCTTATTATACAAATGTAAATCTGTATATAAAATAAACTTATTAAAAGAGACCCATAGCAATCATTTTATTATAGTAACGACATAACGCGTTCTTAAAATAATATAGCTTGAACAACTAAACAGATATAAAGTGGCCAATTAATTTATAATATTATAACACCTTCATTATTATTGAATTCAACTTTTTTCGGAAAAAACACATTGTAATGGTAGAGAGGAAATTGAAGCACACTGGAATTCTAATAACGCTATTTGCATATTTATGAAATTCACAAAAGATAACTTATGCAACCACCTTCCCCTCGTGGTAACTTCTCAACCATCATTTCAATCGCTTCTAGTCGTTTGGGGACAACGTTTATTTTTATTGGCTATGGGGAGGAAGTTTTAATATTTGCTAAGTTAAATAAATGCCTCATGTGATGAAATTCTAATGTTGCATCGCTGTTACATGACTTTATTACTGAAACTATTTGCAGATTTTGTTTGATATAAAGTACAATTTAATTTTCTCAATTTTCATCGTTGTTTTAGTTGTTTAGTTTAGATGACTTAACGCTTTTATTTGAAATGGCATGCTCAAACATATAATTTCTTCAGAAAAGCGGAAATGCTGCTTCATTAAAATACTGAAAGCTATCGATATCTAATGGCCTAGTTTTACTAAAAAAGTATTTCACTCCTTATTCGATATTATATTCAGACTGCAAAGAAAGATAAGAAGCAAAGTTGTATTTTTTTGGGGGATTTTCTTTGCTCGTTGTCTTAGCCTATTGAAATTGTTTTAAACAGTGGTATGAGGTTGAACATTTATTGTAAGACACAATCGTTGTATAATAAGATTTGGAGATTACATAAGGGATATTTTGAGGATATTACTAACAATTTAAATAAGTTCATTTCAGCGGGGAAGACATGTAGAATTGACGCATGAACTTCTTGGGATCACCCAAAAAGTTCATACGAACGAGATTTCGTTAAGTCGAAAGGAATCACAAACTGTGTGCAACGTATGGTCGCTACATTTCCATCGACTATCTTATCGACTACTTTTTTTCTAATAGTTTGTTTCTTTTTAAAATAAAATCAAAGAGCAGAAAATAAAATTACATTTTTAATAGGAAGAAATATTTTCTACCCTGCTATTTCTTGTTCCGGGTGCTGTAAGTCTTATGAAAGAACTACTTGACCTTACTTTGAATTCGTAAAAAATGAGTTTTTTTAAAGATCGTAAAAGATAATAAAAAATAACATAGTTTAAATGGTAGTTTTTTCAGACATAATAGACAGCTCGCAAAGTCGTAAGTGTTTGTAACTAAAGGTTCGTAAAATCGAGCGACAGCTGTACTTTGTTGTAAAAGTTTTTTCTAGACCTTAAAAAGCTCTACAGAAATGACTCTCTATCCGCTGCCTATAGATCGTATGCTACTCTCTGAATGCTCGAAAATGCATGCTTAAATCATTTTAAATATGAAAAAACCAAAAAAGAAAAATTATTCGTTATTTTTTTTTTAAATGAACAAGAATGACCAGCTGCTTACATTTACTTCAGAGTACATTATGTGTGGGGTAAATGATACATCGGAAACAGCACTGACGGTGAAACTCATTACTAAAGGTTTTCAGCAACTTTCATCGTTACAAATGAAACTGGTTAAAACCAGTCACTTTGAAATAGCATACCTGCTGGAGTGAAATGCAAGGTCTTTAATCTTTATAAAAACAACTTTGGTCAATATATCATCTTCAAATATTAATGACTCCAGTACGATTGCTTGGGAACATGTGGAACTCTCAGAATGGCTCCATTTTGTTTCCTAGTCATCACTCAGCAACCTCAGCTCAATTTCAAAAATCACCTCATGCATGGTAATGCAGTTTTTTTTCGGGTCAGCTCAATTTATCGGGTTTACATTTGCCTCAACTGACCCTACTGAAAATTAAGTTTGGTTTAAAGTAAAAAGGAAATTTAAAAACAAATATTAACATTTTGATTAATTAATCAATTTTGTAATTCTAAATAAATGTTATGGAGATTATATAATGGGAAAAAGTGCAAATAAGAGGCAATTTTGCAATTTATATACATTTTATTCATCCAATTCGTTTTCATAATAGCTCATATCTGTTATGAACATGAAATTACGAAAAATTAATAACAACACGTGTAATGCTATGCAAATTTCCCCCTATTCATCCTCAACAAAACTGACATTTTATACGCAGATTTATATTCATATCACCATTGTTTAATTTTGATACCAATCGAAATCCCTATAAAATACAAAAATTGAACACACATGAATCGATCTGTTGAAGGTTTCTACATTGAAAGTCTAAGAAAAAAATACCTGGTTCCCGCACAGAAGCAAACAGCTAATCTACTCTATAAATCACTATAAAATATTAAAATTGAACACTCATTAATCGATCTTATAAAGGGTTCTACTTTGAAAGTCTAAGAAAATAAGACTTGGTTCACGCACAGATGCAAATAGCTAATTAATGGCTATTCAGCAGTACTTATCTATCTATAAATTCATGTTTTATATTTTGTAGCAGGTAGCAATATAAAACAGTACCAAAACTCTTTACCAATCAATTTAGCACTTATGTAAGTGTGGTAATGCCACACATTCGTATTTTGCATTTGGATGCATTTATTCACATTTTTCGACAGGCGCGGAGCCCGTGCTCTTGTTTTTCTCCTCCCATCGCCCACGGTGCTCCGCCGGCCCCCTTGACCTAATTTCGCTAGGGGTGCGTTTATGCCACTCCCTCTTGTTTTTTTTCCGGCTGCATCTAAATGCAAGATGCGAATATGTGACACTAGACTAAAATATTTTATTTGGTATGTACACTATTATTTTGCAGTATGTAAATTGTTTCATTTAACTAATATGTACATGTACTTGTTCCTTTTGCTCTCATAACCTTTCCCTGTGTATTTTAACGCATTCGCATATCGCACCGCACTCCCTATTCATACGTTCGCTGAGTACCTGATCTAGTTCCGATTAGCTTCAGTTTTTTTTTTTTTTTTTTTTTTCAAAAAAAAAAAAAAAACTCCGTTTCGTAGGGAAATGTGGTAATGTCATATTTTCCTGATTTTTGGACTTTGGTCGACAGTTTGGTCCCTGAGTATGTCGGTGCGTGTGCGCGTGTGTTCCCCGCTTCCTCGGGTATACTCCCATGGATTACCGTGGATGTTCATTAGTATGCGTTAGCTTATATTTTTATGCTTTTTAATTGATGAATTCAGTGAATAATTATTGTGCATCGGCGAACTGGATTCTGTGTAAATATGCTGTATGAAGGTCCATCACTAATAAACGTTCACGGTATATCTGAACCTGCTCTTCGTTTGACCCCAAATTTACATCTTCACAGTAACAGCTTACCGAGCTAAAACACTGTCCCAAAAGCAATAGAAGATCATTTTACACATACCTGACAATATCTCCAATATTTACTTTTAATAATAATCCAAATTAGTATCAAATACCAAATTTTTACTCTATATTAATCACTTGTAATTCTTCCCAGTTGGAAGTTTTTTCGGTAAAGAATGTATGCTTTGTATTGATTCTCAGTTTGCTGCACATTTTTAAAAATAAGAAAAGTCTTCCGTTTCTTCTTTCTAAACAACTTTTATTTACATCAACAGAAGTAGCACTTTATTTTTAAAAATATCGCAAATTCAACGTCATCTGGTAAAAATGGAGCAGAACTTATCCCTTCTCTAACATACATTTATGTGAAACAAAGCAAAAGCTGGAGAAAAAATATTTCAAGTCCGACGGTTTTTTTATGCACCGCTTTTTTCTCATATCTAATGTTAAAATGGCTCTTTTTTCACTTCCCACATACAGCTCTACAGATCCGTTTTGGTATTGATCTTGTTACTGAAGCAGCACATTAAAGTTCTCAAAAAATGTATATACAGCAGGTCATATTTCGGGACTTTTTAAGAGGGAAATAGAGAAGATTGTAAAAAAGCTATGTTTTACACTTAGCGAAGTTTTTTGAGTGGAATCTCTTAGAATTTATTTTTTCTTTACACTTTTTTTTTTCGAGAAGGAGAAAATAATCCATGATTCCATCAACAATTTTTCAGCATTAGTAATATACGTAAATAATTAAATTTGTTCTGTAAGCACATTCCTTAATTGTTTCGTTTTACCTTTCTGACTAAAAATATTTTTTTATTTACTACACTAGTACATGACTGATATAATATATTAATGCAGTAGAAAATACGGCATTTCTAAGTTAAATAATTCTTTTATTGGGGAAAAAATCTTAGAATTCCTACGGCCTGAAGGGTGTTCAGATTCGTGATGTTCCGGATATCCGTATCCGTATCCGTGGATATCCGAGGAAAATAAAGATCCGTATCCGTTACTTTTTTGACGGATCTTAAACGGATCTTTTCGGTTCTGAAAATTTTTAAATATTTGAATAAAAGACTTAAATTCCGTTAAAATTAGGTTTTATTCCCTATTTAAAATATAAGATATCATTTCAGAAGCCAACGGCCCTCTGAGACATGTTTTTTTTTTTTTTTAAATTTTTAGTTTAATATTAGTTTTTGTTATTGATATGGGGTTTCTGTTTTTCCTAATTTCTAGCTAATAATCTGGTTTTTCCTGGCATCCTTAAAACAAAGTGAGACAAAAGTCTCTATTTACTGTTTGTGAAGGTGTTCCCGGCTCTGTTATTCCGTCGGTCGGAGTAATTTGGGTGGAATGGCTCAGCGCTGCATTTATGCTGAAATAAAATGCGAAAAATTATTTCTAGCCTATCCAGTAGCAGCTTTACATTCTTGCTCCTGTATCCTAATCTACCGAGCAAGCTAGAAATAATTTTTCACATTCTATCTGAGCATTAATGCTGCGCTCCCCGTTCCTTCCAAATCTCCATCAATTTTAACGGAGATTTCTTCAAAGAGTAAATTATAGTCTTTATTATATTTTCGCCGTAGATGACATTTTTTGAAGAAACAGTGTTATTATAGTGACGGGAATACCTTCCGTAATAAATTTTACACTTGGATAGTTGAATTGGGCAAAAACATTTTGAGATCCGTATCCGTATCCGTATCCGCGGATCTACTTTTTTAACGATCCGGCACATCACTAGTTCCGATTACATTACTTTTTGATCTAAAATTTCTTTACTAATACTTTTTAGACGAGAAACGATTCAATTACGTTTTTCATCTATAGGGATTTAACAAATATGATTTGGCCCTATATTTGTTTCAAGCATGCACTTGCAATTGTCGGCTGTAAATAAAAATTTAGAGAAAGAAACCTTTAAGCCAAAAAACTTTAAGCAATTAGTTTGGATGGAAAGACAAAATATGTACTTTATAAATTTATTCAAAGTTAAACGTTGTTTGTAAACTTATTATGGTATGAAGAAAATGTATCTGAAAACAAAGATAAAACGACGTGTGTAATTGATTTTATTGACTTATGTAAGAAATTAAAGTGTAATTGAAACAAAATCAAAAGTTTTTATTCCCAATTAGTCCCTCTATCACTGAGATACATGATGTCCATTTGAGGTTATGATACAGTAACTACATTGAGCGCTCCTTTCTCTTATAGCTATTTTGTACTTATTTAAATGCAGTTGTCCAGTGCGAAAATTGCCATCTCAAAGCACTATCTATAGACATATTTGTTTGGTTTACAGAATTTAGAAGTTATATAAGCATTAATTCTTGAAACCATTTATATGTAATTACATAGCATTTAAAACAAATAGCGCTTTTTCTGCAGGAGAAAAACAAAAGTGCTATTTTTTACTACTATTCGTTAAACATATTGCTTACATGAAAATTGAAAAGTATTTTCAAAGATAATACTTATGTAGGTATTTTCCGTACATTAATAAATAAAAGTTACTACTCTAAAGTATAGGTTAGTTATAGATATAAAAGCAAATATAGACTTATAATTTTCTCTGAACTCATTTTTGAAAAGAATCCAATGTATTAAAAGTAAGTGTTATACAAACAGAGCGTTCAAAAATATGTTTAAAATAGCTTTTACCCATAACAGCTGTTGAATCCGTTCTAGTCAAAAGCATTAATGCGTCAACTATCAATTAAAATTAAATGCAAGCTGTACTGATTTAAATTTAAATTGTCGGGGATATATATATATATATATATATATATATATATATATATATATATATATATATATATATATATATATATATATATATATATATATATAATCAGTGTGTCCTAAAAAGGCTGACTGTGTTCAAAAATTTATAACAGGAGAATGGTTAATGATAAAAAATAAATTTTTGCAGAAAATTCAGGTGGTGGGCCGTAAGTTTCGTCCCCCGAAGTTCCGAATTTTAGTTCAAAATTTTTCCATAAGATGGCGCTTTAGATTGTAAGACCGAAAATCAAAGAAAGACAGAAAATTACATCATAGTTTTTCGAAAAATGTTTCTAATAAACAAAATTGCACAACAGTATTTTCAAAATACCTGCCGTCGGCTGCAACCGCAAGTCGCAATCGGAGGAAAAATCGGTGAATTCTTATAAATATTTTTTGACTTAGAGGCTTACTTTCTGTAGCGGCATCTACGTGAAAATTTTTGAACTCTGGGGGACGAAACATATGGCCCACCGCATGAATTTTCAGCAAAAGGATTTTTTTTTATCATTAACCATTTTCCCGTTATAAATTTTTGAAAGCAGTCAGCCTTTTTCAGGACACCATGTATATATATATATATATATATATATATATATATATATATATATATATATATAGAGAGAGAGAGAGAGAGAGAGAGAAAGAGAGAGAGATACATATATATATATATATATATCACTCTGTCGCAAAAAAATATATGCACCCAGAAGAAATTCAGCTACACTCACGAAACTTGGCAGGCTTGTAGTGTATAAGGAGATAAGAAGATGATTAAAAATTCAGAATAAAAGATAATTTTATTAAGCAGTTACAGCATGCAAAAGGTTACAAATCAGTAATAAGTAAAGCCACCTCTGCCAGCTATACAAGCCGAAACATGACGTGGCATCAAATCAATTAGGTCACTAATGACCCCCTGCGGAAGATCATGTCATAATCTTTGCAAGTGCGTCGTTAATTCCCCTGTATCTCGGGATGGCTGCAGTTGCCTTCCCAGCACGTACCAGATATGCTCTATTGTCGAAAGATCTGGTGACCTGGCAGGCCATGGGTGTACGTCATATCCCTGAAGACAATGTTGAGAGAGTCGCGCAGTATGTGGACGTGCCGTGCATTGTTCTGCTGATAAATGGCACCTGGGCGACTTGATAGCATGGGCAGAACAATCGCAGTTAAAATGCTGTCCACGTATCTTCGAGTAGTCAAAGTGCCTTGTAGAACAACTAAAGGTGATCGTGTGTCCCAAGAAATTGCTCCCCATACTGTCACACCTTATGAAATGGCTGTATTCCGCTCGACAACAAATGGCGGATCGGAGCGCTGGCCGGTGCTCCTCCAAACACGTGTATGGTGATCATCAGCACTGAGACTGAATCGGGATTCATCGCTGAAGATCACATGCCTCCATTCTACACCTCCATGCTGCTCGATGTCAGCAAAAATCCAGTCGACACTGCCTGTGATGTGGGGTCAGTGACAAGCGTCTTAATGGATGTCGGCTCCTTAAGCCAACTTCGGCCAGTCGTCACCTAATGGTTTCCCATGATACCACCTTATGCCTGGAAGGAGGTAAGTGGCGTTCAATCGATGCTAGCGACGTTGTCGTTGCCGACACGGCCACTCGTCTGATTGCGCGATCCTTGCGTTAATTTGTGTTCCTGGGACGCCCTGACCCTCCGCGACGGTAGGCTCTCCCTTCCGTGATCCTCTGTTGCCAACACCGAGCAACTACCATATCACTCCGACCGAGGTGGCGGCCGATACTCCTGTTTGACCAACCTGCTTCTTTGAAACCTATTATACGGCCCCTGTCAAACTCCGTCAGCTGTTCGTACTGACGCCGGTTACGTTTTAGAGGCATCCTAAGTCACAATACAGTCTACCGAAGTCAACAGATTCGATTGATTAGCCTTACGGCAAAAGTACTCATGCTTTTAAACTCTCCCGCCTGTGCAACTCACACGCTCATTGCGCGCTTAGCCTTGTTTCATTGGCGCTGAAATTGTAATCATTTGCATATCGACTACCAAACTGCATTTGTGCCGAGTTTTATGATTGTGGCTGTAATTCTTCTAGGTGCATATATTGTTTTGCGACAGAGTATATATATATATATATATATATATATGGTATTCTGTATAGTACGTTGTCTATTTCTGAGTAGTATATAGTTGAAATAATCACATGTTGACAGAAAAAAAAGGTTACTTCTTGGTTATTTCTTTAGGAAATTATCCCGATTTTCTTTAACAAATAAAACGAAAGAGTTAAGGATTGGAAAGAGAGTTAAGGGGAGGTTGGGAGGTTCTAGTGGGATCATATACACATTTGTTTATTTCTGTTACATTTCTGTCCTTCAAAAGATAAATAGTAATGATAGTAACAACATAAAAATAAAAAGTAGCTGTAAGGCAGGTGATATGAAAAGTGTAGGGGAGGGGGGGGGGTAGATAATTTTCCCATTCTAATTTAAATGTACTGTAATTAAATTATTCTTTGCAGTGTCGCGTGAACTTCAGCTGTGAGAAGTATTCTTTAATACCTTATTAAGTTTTACACTTTCTAAACTATTTGTTTTTACTTTGTACACTTTCATGCTGCAGTTCTAAAATAATGCTTGCAGCAAATTACGCTTATTTATTGTTCATAAAAGCATTCATCATAGTTTCTTGTTGAAGGTATGCTTAAAAATGATTTTGAACAATATTTTTTCCGACGATTAATCGGCAAAGTTTGGCCGATCATAAATAATCGGCAAAGTGGCCGATTATGGCCGATTAATTAGTACTGCTGATCAATCAGTGCATACATAGGACATACATAATTAGACACCTTTTAATTTTGCTTTGTTTCAGCTGTTTATTTATTTTTTTTTTCAAACTTTAATGAGCGTGTTTTGCTTCTCTTGGTCAATCCGTCCAATTTATGCATTTTATAATTTAATAAAAATCGATTAAAGTAGTGTGTAGGGGATTTCCTTGCAGAAACAAAACCGCAATTGAATAAAAAAGCTTAAAATCAAAAGAACGTTAGGTTTTTCTCTCGACAGAGGCGAGTCGGGCAATCTGGTAACGATGATTTTCATCTATTTAAACAAACACAAAATAATTGATTGTTGAGAAAACAATGTGTATCACCAATTATAGATTATTTTCTATATTTTTCAATGAAAAAAAAAATCGCTGTTGCCAGAAAATACTGCATGCAACTGCATGCAGTATTGTTCGAGAGGATTCTTTTTGATGGAAGATTTCAACAAAACAAAAAACAATTAATCTTACAAAAAGTCCTAATGTGATGGAGCCAAAATGGAGGCGATTTTCAAAACAAGCACCAAATAACTTAAAAATCAGCTAACACTTATTTTGTATTTTTCAAAAATTTGGTTTTGCCGGTTTGTGTCATTACTCAACATATTATTAACTTCTTAAAGAACACTGTGATTTCTACACTTTAAAATCGATAAATTTAAGTTAAAGGACATGTTTTTTTTAATGTTTAAGTTTTAAGGTAAAATAATATTCTTTCGGTTTTGTTTGAACATCAAAATATTGACCTGACATTAATTTATTAGAATATGACTTTCTTGCTACAACACAAAATTGATTTTATCAGATAGTTTAAATGATTATTTTTCAGCATTTTTGAAACTGATCAAAATCTATCTTTTAGCAAGTCAATGGATAAATAGATAGATTTTCACTAAAGGAAGACAAACGTTAAAACAAAGTCCTATTGTAACTCGTAATGAAAAATCAATTTTCTTCTTAAAATTCAATACTTTAGTCGAATTGAAGTATTTTTCGAAAGCATTCATATTATAATTTCCCTTTGAGGCAAAAGTTTATTAAGGAGAAAGTAATTCATTTAAAACGTTAATTAGAAATGTTAACTTGTTGAATAATCTGTAGTTGTTGAATAAAGGTACTTATGAATTTTCGGGAAAAATAACTCTTTATTTAATTTACTTAAAATATCGTGCTATTAATATTGTACATGTCTTTGATGCTTGAACTCACTAAGATAAAAGGAAAACAAACAAAAATTGTGAATTCAAAATTTAATTCTTAGTTTCTTGGTGGATATTTATTACGTCATAAAATGTAAGCACATCGATGAAGATAAGACGTATCAAAATCTCCTATTTCCTACTTTTTGTCCGAACGTTTATTTTAAAACTTGCACAATGCACATATGTGTATTCAGTATTTATTTTCAGATTATAAGAATGATGAACAATCTTCATATATTAATGCGCAATCACTCAGGCCCCTCAAATTAGAATAGAACATCGAAGCATTGCAGAATTTAGCAAAACACAAAATTTATTTTTCCGAAATTCTTATATAAAAATGACAATAATATCACAAATAGAAAACAAACAAAGCTAACATGCATTTTCAAATCCGCACGAAACCTCTAATTTAAATTGTAAAATTAATAGTTGTTTAATGCTTTTCCTTAATTCAACTATCAAATTGACAATTTATAGAAACAATAATCTCATTTAATAGTGTTCAGATATACAAGGTGTTCCGTTTTATCCTGCAAGACCTTTATTTTCGCAACCGTTAGTCCTAGATGTATACTTTCACTTGCAAAAATATTCAAAATCAGGTGCACAGTTAAGATATTGAAACTGTGAAGTGAAAGTAAAAATGAGTCCAAAAATACAAAATTTAACTTTTTATACGTGCCCTAAGTCCCCTAACTAATATTTGGAGAAATAATCTCCATTGAAAACTATTACTGACACAAAAAACTTGACATTTGTTCGACCGAAGCTCAAAGAGATATTCGAGTTTAAAGTTTTTAGGGACCATACAGAAGATGAGATCGGAACTTTTCGTCCTTTCAGAAGGATGACTGTTTGTCGAAGTTAAAACAAACCAAGTATTTATATTTTTCATTGCTATTCAAAAATAAATGCAGAAGTTATGCCATGATACACAAAAACCCACTACAAAGCTTCGAACAATTTGAAAAACCACACCATGCACACATATAATTTTAAACCCTTGTAAACCGCTATATTTTCCTGCAAAAGGTGTTATTGACGGCGAGTGAAAATTGGTGTAAGTCACTAAACGCTGCGTTTCATATCTCGGTGAATAGTGGTTGTACCAATGTCAAACTTATTGTACTGGTATTATTTTTCAATGAAGGTTATTTTCCTAAATATAAAATAAAGGTCCTGGGGCCCGTATAAAAAGTTAAATTTTGTATTTTTTGAGTTATTTTTATTTTCAGCTCAAACTTTTAATATCTTAACTCTGCAACTGATGTAGAACATTTTTGCAATTAGAAATAGGACTAACGGTTGCGAAAATAAAGGCCTTGCAGGTTAAAACGGGACACCCTGTATGTTCTTTTTTTGTTTCTTCAGGAAGTACTAGAACATGTAGGTACTGTCTGTTTTGTAAAACCAAAAATAGCAAGTACTGATAAATCATTAAAGACGGTTTGAAAATAAAGTTATGTAACAATACCAAAAATGCATGTACTACTTATTAATTATACACAAAGTGGAATGATGTTATCCTTTTGTGCAACGTCCTACTTTTATCTAAGGTAAAATGAAATAACTTATGTTCTGCATGAAAGAAAGCTGGTGCTCTAAGAGGATTCAGGTGACGCTTCAAAATAAAATCAAGTTAGACTTAAGTATGTTACATTATCGTTATTAGTACAATATTGTTATCTTGAGCATAAAACTGTGTTCCTAATATTGTGGTGCTATATTATGCAAATGTTGCAACTTTAGTTATATTTTATATAGTGACAACTGAATTAAAACAAAGTTAGTGCTCAACTTGATATTTTCATAATGGGACGTCTTCTCTAGTCTATGCTGTTCCTTCATTTTATGAAAACCGACGAAGCAAGGTTATTTAATGAAACTATTAAAAGCCTATTGAAATGTTCTAATTTTCAACTAATGTTACACAGGAACCATACTTTAACTATCAAACAAACTTAAATTTAAAATTGTCCGAGAATTTTACAAGCTTGTTAACGTTAAGAGTTTTTTTTTTTTTTTTTTTTTTTTTTTTTTTTTTTTTTTTTTTACAGTGGCGAATTATTTGAAAGATTTTCTGAAAGGAGCGGTAAAACCCAAATAGTATTTTATTTACACACAAAAAATAATTAATTTCACTTTTAAAAAGATCAGATGTCACAACAAATTGTATCTAGCTGTGAATAATTACAGTAAGTACTGTTATAGAAAAAAACATTACGCTATCTCGATAAAGACACATCATAGAAGTGCAATTTTTGTATTACAAGGAATCACTAAATTGAGGAAAGGGTTGTATTACCTGTCAGTTTGACGAATTCTATAGACAGTGACTCATCTTAAACCCCCTCCCTCAAAAGAAAGGCTGAACTGTCCTCCGTTTTAGTTCCTAGAGCGCTTTGGATTCAGTCTTGATTCAAGTTCTTGTACATGCCCTTTACTATAATCGCTGGTTGCTATACGTTAAAAATCACTGATGAAAAATTCAGTAAAGAGCACTTTCAGCTTACCTAGCACGGTAACTAATTTCATGAAATAAATTATAGCTCCTGGGGAAATATTTGCCTTCAAGAACCCAATTCCGATACCTACATTGTTTTAAACGTGAACGCATGAAATCTTCTACTTTTATTACCTGAAACAGTCAAACATCAATCAAACTACACGTCTGAAATTTAGACACCAGTTTTTTTTCAACGGAGTTTTTGTACGCATACTAATAGTGCTGCACAGAGTAGATTTGACTGACAGTCTCGGTTGCTCAATCGGCAGAGCAGCAGTACTCCGGATCGAGTCCCGGCCAACACGTTTCAGGCATATGTACAGGAAAATTTTAAAGAAAATTGGTTTTCATAACGAGGACTCTTAACAATAGGGCCGTAGTAGCCTGAACGGAAAGGCATGGAACTTGTGACCGGAGGACTTCGGGTTCGATCCTAGCTGGTCGAAGATCCACCGTCTTCATTAATGGTGACTGGAGGATGTTAAATATGCTCGTGGTCACAAAGTCCTTCAAGTGAATAGATATCTCTTGGGGAGTTAATCCAGGTGATGTTTGGCTTCTGATTTGGTTCTAAACTGTCGAAATGTTACTAGATGGTTCTGCCATCCATCCTGCGATGTCTAAGCCAAAAGGACTTTCACCTAAAATTAGTGCTTGATAAATGGAAGCCGTAATTCTCTTAAATCGAGAAGCTTCGCTACTGGGACTCGCGTGTGCGAGTGGGATAAGTAACAACACAACAACACTAAACAATACTCGAAATGTGTTGTTTATAGACACGTGTTGCAACGGATGCTCTGTTCATATTCAACAGCTGTACTCTTATTGCTACGCCGCGCCGGTTGAATGCAGAGCACGCAACTATAGACGACGAAAAAGAAAGAAAGCCAGAAAAGCGCATGTGCGACTTTTGGTCACTCAAAAAACAACTGCGTCACTTTCAATTACTAATATATTTTTTTTTATTACTTCATTCACCACTTCAACAAGAAACATAGAGCTTAAAGAAACTCGAAGTCAATACAAAAATGCAATTACAAATTTTAAAGCTCATTCATAATTTTGTGTTATGTCTGACATTTTGATGCAGAAAAATACTTCCTCCTCATACACGGCAAAAAGTACACGTAATTTTTAACTGTAAAATCAACTTCAGTTTCTGACGGAAAAAAATGAGTTTGAAACTTAGAAAAATGATGAAAAGAAACATTCAAATAATTTTGCAGACGGTTTTTAAAAATAAGTCAGTTCTTTGGTTTAAGGGACATACTGGGAACGTTATTTATAAAAACGTTAGCAATTTCTAACTATCTGTGGAGACTATCCAAGAAGTTTGTAAAAATATTGCTTATATTATATGCACAAAAATTTCAACCTTTTTCTTAATGATGAATGTGACACCAGGTAAATTTCGTATTCATTCAATAATTTTAATGTGTTAAAAGTATACATAAAAGGTTACAGGAAAGGTTCCCAATAAACATTATAATTGCCACAGTTTTTCAAATTTTAATACCAAAAATCAATCAAAGTAAAATTGTTTAAAAACACTAATGGTTTTTCAGAATATAATACATTGTTACTACCTTCAGTTCTACTATTCTCTTTTCGGCAAAAGAGCAGAACTACATACTAAAACGACACAAAACTGTGCTTGAAATGTGACTTTCACATGTAAACATTCTCAATTTGTAATACTTCTGAGAAAATGTAATGTAATTTGTAATTCTGAAGCGCAGAGCAGACTTACCTCGTTTCGGAAAAAAAATGCATGCGACTCTTAAATATTTCACCAGTACGTGTGAAAGCAACCTTCCTAAGATAAGTCAAAAGACAAAATTGTACCATATTTATTTTTCTAAGCAAAAAAAAAAAAAAAGGTTCAGATTAATCAAATTCTGATTGATCATATTTTCATTCAGATTGATCAGCAGACTGAATTGAAAACTTAAATTAACTCCTGACTACGAGGAATTTTTAAATATTTGAATCAATTCTTTTGTTTATTGAATTTGTCAAATAATCTTTGTTCTAATATGACTAAAAAGTTTTAAAGACAGACAGAAAGAGTGTAAGTAAAAAAAAAATATGGTACAGAAAGTATTATAAATAAAATATTTCTGCGCTATTGGACCAAACATTGATTTTTAAAAGCATAAGAATTTTGATACAGATACATTATGTGCTTTCTGCCTAAAAATTCCTGTTATTACAAACTTTAAAGGAACCTCTAGAATCTGAATGAATGTCAAGTTGCTAAAAAGTGTTAGATGTTTATACATGTAGTGTCGAAATTTTTTGTAGGCCATATTTTTTTAAGATTGCATATGATCACATAAAACACATGGTTTTGCAATTGTTAAAACTAATTATGAGTTTTTTTCTACATTAAGAAAAACTTGTTAAATTTCTATGAACTAGTTAGAGCTGGAACATGTTCATTATTTTTTGTTCACGTGGAAACCTGTGCTTTTTTAATCGGAAACATCAGTTTTTAAAGTTTGAACTTTTTTTAAATTAATGATAAATAAAACTGAAATGTTTAATTAGAACTACTAAAAATATGAAATGATCAAAATAGAACCTGGCGTAATTAAAATAAATATCTGTTTTAATAGAAAGGGTAATATTTTTCATCCATATTACTCCTTTAATTATAGGAACTTTTAATGAGAGTTCGAAGATCCATTGAAAAGGGAGAGGAAATGCCACCCAGGAGAATAATATTTCAACACTTAATCCTAAAATGGGAATTATCCAAACTAATCTGACCAGTATAAGTCCAAATAAACGCTTTATTTATTTCGTAGGAAGTAAGGACTCAGAAAACTTTTATGACATTTGCGACCCTTTTAGGAATTTATTTTCCCAAGGGAAATTCAATTAGAACGCAGAAAGTGAAATGAATACTGCTTTTGTTTATTTTTGCAAGGACCGCATATTAAGGGATGAATATACGCTTCTACTCTAGAGAAGTAAATGCGGTATGTGAGTTTATTTGCAAACATCAGGTGGTAAGTGAACTAGGCTTAATATTTTGGATATCTCAAGTTGCAGTACACTTAGAGGAATTAACTTGTTATAGTAGTTTGTAAACAATAATTTCTTTCATTAAAAAGTCTGAAGCTAAAGCTGCTTTGAAAGTCACAGCATGGTGGAAAAGGGAAATTAAACATCTAAATTTAATTCCGAAATATTCTAAGAAATTGAGTTTACAAGGTAGACGCAGAGAATTCATCCAAAACAGAATATCTTCTGGGCATCTGTGGAGTATGAAATTTTAAAAAAATGTGGTGTTGATATTAAACGTTTGTTAAAAATTTGCACTGAAATGGCATTTATAAAAACGTATATTTCATCAAGAAATTTCGAAAATCATTTGCTACAAAGAATAGATCAAAGCACTAAAATTAGAAATGGTCAGATTTACATTTTTTTTTTCATTGTATGATTTCTATGAACAACGATTAATTTGCAACAACTAAAATTCATTAACATTCAGTACATTTCCAATAATTATGCAATGAGGTTATGCAATGAGGACTGAAATTGAACAGGATGTAGTGTTAAATTTACGTATCCAGCATGAGAAAAGAAATCCTTGGTTTTGTACGGGTATATTGTATAAAACTTATGGATTTAGTTCAAGGTGTTCCAGGCTCTATAATTTTGCTGTGCGAATGGGTAGGTCGCTTTTCCAACAAGCGAAACTTTCGGTGCGTCATAAAAATAATCCAAATAATTATCGTAGTCTACAAATTACTTCTCTAAACTACAAATGCCCAACCTGTAGAATTAGCTTCATAAAGCTAGGAAGTACGCAAATTTTTAGTTTGATGTCAAAAATGATGCTTCAGTAGCAGTGAATGAAATTCAGATTTCTACTTACTGAAAGATAAGTTTCAAAGTAATGATTGACATGCACTAAATACTGTGTTTCGAAGAGTCCGATGTCTCAGCTAAATCATTTAACCAAATTTGAAGTTTAGAGATTTACTGGTCAGTTAGAAGGGACCACAAATACAAGAAGAAGTTGCAGAACCCACTGGAGACTAACACTACGTGATATTCAGAATCCGGAGCAATATTTCGGAGGAGGTATTTTCAGAATGATGACCTGGGCAAAGTCGTAGACTTGCAAAAAGGTCTAATCATAATGGATAAAATTAATGCTAACGGTACGTTGCCACCAAAAAAATAATGGAACTTTTCTTCAACAGCACCTTCACCCGACTACTGGTGCAACTATTTTAGTTCCAACAGTCCGAAAGTTGTTCCTTGATGTAAATATGTATGCTCGAAAAACAATGGACTATATCTCACGTTAACAACAAGGAGACGTCGTGACTGCAGGGACCGGACCACAGAGAAGATGAACTGGTAAAGAAACAAGTGGCGGGATATTATTTACTCTAACAAGTCTTTTTTTTTTTTTTTTTTTTTTTAAGTGAAAACTCCTTTAGGCGCATTGAGCACTTTTCAGGCGGGAAAAACCATCCATTTCACGACATCAAGAAGCCGTCACCTTACCAACACTGGACTACAGCGCATGCACGGCTTCTCTCTGCTCCTTTACGTGCGATTTTTTCGTTAAGATTACGAGACTCAGTGGCACGATCGGCAGCGCATCAGTCTCAAGAATCAAATAAGCTGCCCATCGTGAGTTCGGTCCTCACCCTCATATAATATTTCTGAAATTTTGAGATGAGAAAAAACAATGTTTCTGATATCGGCGAGAAATTGTGCTTGACGTTGTCACTCCGAAAATGGACAACTAATTGCCATGGTTGCGGTTTATATTTCACCAGATTAGTCTTCAAGCGCAATACGAGAATTTCTGTATGAAAATTTATTAATTTATTCTAAAGACGCTTTTGCATTGCTTCAAGATAAAATTGGGAAGAGCTTTGATAATTTGCCACTGATTTTAAATGGGGATTTCAACATCAACTTTGCAGATGACAAAAATCTACCATTAATTAAATTTTTAAATAGAGAATTTAACTTAACGATGTTCGATTATTGCAATCTTAGCATGACGAGTTATTAAAGTGCAGTTGATGCAATCTTTGAACGGTATTTAAAGAAATTCGAATCAAAATTTTCATTTTCTATTTTGGTTACTATAAACTTATTATATCAGTTTTGGAACATAATGATGATGATTCTGATCATGGAGTAAAAATATCATGATATATTGAATATGAATGATGTAAATAAATAGGGAAAAAATGGATTTTTATTTAAATCATATTTTTTTAATTTTAAGTTTCTGTTATCTGGCGTGCCTCAAAATTTAAATTTCCCGGCATGTTTGCCGATCTCACGGCATATCGACTCTCCTGCCAAGTCAGCTAAATATGATGTAGTAGTAGATGTAGATGATGTCATGCAGTTGAAGTAGCGTAGAAAGTTCAGTATGTGTATTTATATGTATGCAAAACTGAATAACACAAACTAAGAATTTATTTTCTACTATTTCCTATATTTGCATCAATATTTACTTTGTAAACGAACAGAAATAGCCCAACCAAAATGTATATAATTGATGCTCGCATTGCTGATAAGCGTTAAAGCTATACTGTAGCTAATATTTTGAATCTCCAAATTATGAAACTTTAATTTTTAAAACTACAATTAGTTTTAAATGAAAATTAAACACACACCACACACACGCGCGCGCGCACGTACAAACATACCAAATTTCGTTTGTATCATTAAGTTTTCACTTCTGTCGGCAGTCCCATTTTTTGTTTGCCTTTTTTTCTGTTCACCTCTTAGGCTTTTTTCAAAATCTGAAATGAAGGTGACAGTGCATTGCTGCGTTTAAGGGAGGAGGACAAACTTATTATTGGGGGAGTTGTGGTCTATATTAGTATATCCATTGATGGGAGCACCGATATCTATGTCATCCGAAATGGAGTTCTGACGGGCTGCAGTTGTATGAATGAAATCTTCACATTTCTTGCATCCTCTTACACAGCAGCAGTTGTCAATGATTTCTTCTAAAGGAACGACACGTTGCGCTAACTGCAAGACTAAGGGTTTAAATGTGTTGAATATATTCCTTTCTGAGGAAAGAAACATACCGATGTAATGACCAGTATACTCTCCGACTATAACCCCAATAGAGCATGGCTGACACATTCTGAGCAAAGGTCACAAAGAATTAGGGACGACCGAAAAACTCGCCAAGAACTAAAAAAAAAGATTTTCTGGAAGAGTGAAACATAAGACCCCAAATCTTTATTAATAGGCTGATTGATCTGACTCAAATGTGCTTAAAGTTACTGGCCATCTGAAGAAACCACTTTCTATACTAAATAAGATTTTCTTTGAAGAAAAGGCATTTTATTTCTTCGTTTAATTTACATGCATAAATTGTAAGGGTTTTTTTTTTTTTTTTTTTTTTTTTTTTTTTTTTTGTGCCCAACTGATCAATGAAATAAATTTATTCTGCCAAACGTAATTTTTTACTCATTTAACCAACCACGTCTTTCTCGTGCACGTCAGTCAACCAACCACGATCATGTATCAATCATATGAAGAATTCCCTAGCCGCAATAATTATCCACGATTATAATTATTTTGAGCAATGTAGATCAATAATCAGTAGGGTTTTTCTTATTTTATTATGTTGAGTTACTTCTTACATTCAATTAAGTCTTGCGACGGCGCAACTAATTCTTATAAATTTAACGCATTACTTGCATATTTCTTCATAGAAAAAAAAGCAAATATGCGTTTACAAATTATATATTCGAATGAAATTGGTGTTTTTGAATATATGCACTTTAATTATTGCTTCATTGTAAAAGTGACGTTTTAATTCACTAAGTTAACTGGAATCATTTTATTTTCAATGCATTTTTTACTGTATTTACCTTAATTTATAAATAAATATTGAAAGTTTTTATGCATCTTTTTTTTCCTTCATGAAGAGGCTATCGCCTATTTTAGTTTAAAAAAATGAAGGACTCTGAAAAAAAATGGTAACAACTATTACAAGAAAAGTATGTTTTTGCACAACTTAATTTAAATCTAAACTATTTTTCTAGTTTAGAGAAGAACAGATAAAGAATACTATAATCCTTTATATTTTCCACTGTATGTGCAATATTTTCCCGAACATGTTACTATACAAATAACTTGTGAAAAAGAAAGCCCAGAGACCATTTCTTCTGACTTTCTTCATTCCTCTAGTTCTTTCTAACGTGAAAGGAACTAATGGTCTTCGCAAGAACTGTCCAAAATCTTGCGTAGATATATATTAAAGAAGCTTATGGCTCTTTCATTTGTTAGTAAATCTTTCCATAAAAAGAAATAACAAAAACACACTCCTTTCGCTTTCAATATTCTCAAAAAAGGGTCCGTTTTTTCAATAAAGAATAAGTATTTTCACTAGTTTACAGATTTTGCTTAGTTTTTCAAACTGGCAAATATTAAAGTTTAACTTTATTAATACGAGATGTAAAAAAGTTTATTATGAAAGGTCATAATATTTTTTTTTTCATAAAAGTTACAAAAAGTGGAGAAAAAAACACTACTTGCGTAACATTCTGTTCAACTTAAAACTCACTATGAAATATTTTATTACACTAACAGTGTAATAAAATTTTCTTGACAAAAAGTGCTTAACATTATATATTTTGGCAGACAAAGACATTTTTTATTAAAAAAAATCATTTAAAAATGTCAATCTCTTTCATGATTATTTACTGGTTGCACTCATATCACGAAATACGAAAGAAGTTTGTCTAACCTGCACCTCAATATATATTAATATAAATGTCTACCTCATTTTGATTGACATTATGTTTAGCATTTCTTTGACCAAATGCATAATCAGTTCTTTTATTTTTCATCACTGAATAAAATAATTGATCTTTTTCCTATTTCTTTAGAAAATGTATATGTAAATTCTCTTCTTTAGATTAATCTTTTACCTTAGACAAAAATCTAAGTCTGAAATACGAGGGTTATTTTTTTTTTTTTTCAAGGTCCAATCGATCGCGAAATGAAGACCACAAAGACAATGGAAACTTATTTGGAATATGTACATTGTACATATACCTTCCAGCTACTTCTCGACGTAAACGCCGCTCCGATTAAGTTATTTGTCGCAGCGTGGTACCAGTTTTCGATACTTTCGTCATAGAAGGCAGTCGCGTAAGCTTTCAGCCAACTCCGTACGCTGATCTGCAGCTCGGCGTCGGAGCCAAACGTCCGTCCTCCTAGCCAGCGTTTCATGTGACCAAAGAGATGATGATCAGAAGACGCGCCAAGTCGGGGCTGTATGGAGGATGGTCAAACACTGTCCAGCGAAACTGCTACAGGAGATTTTCGTTTAAAGCAGCAGTGTGTGGGCACGCATTATCGTGCAGAAGGATTATACCTGATGATAACATTCCTCTACGTTTGTTCTGAGTCGCCCTTTTTTTCAGCATTCAGAAATCTAATTACAGCACGCACTTCACACTTGGCGGGAGATGCAATTGTTCGAAGCATGTTTTCTCGGTTCACTGCGTGCTCCGAAATAACCACAGCGACCTGATGCATTGCACAATCTTACTTGAGAGACTGCGCAACAAATTCACTCGCACCATTATCGGCTTGACTTTCTGGTTTTCATTCCGCGATCGATCGGACCTTGAAAAAAAAGTAACTCTCGTAGTAACAAAAGTCTCTCAATCTTTAACGCTTTTATGTTTCTTTAAAAAACGAAGCACGTAATTATAGACTGTAGGATATTATCTCATTATGACCATTGACAGAATAGCTGACACTTATTTAACCAAATGCTTAAGTAGTTCATCTACCTCATCATAGGATACTATATCTAATTAGCTTATGTGGCCAAATTGTACCGGGTTAAAAAAAAAAAATTAAAAAAAAGGCAGTCATGGGACTACCAAAAGAAATGAAATCTTAAAACCACAAAATAAATTTGGTATGTTTGTGTGCGCGCACGCGTGTGTGTGTGGTGTGTATGTTTAATTTTCATTTAAAGTTAATTGTAGTTTCAAAACATACATTTTTATAATTTGTAAATTTAAAATATCAGCAACAGTCCAGTTTTTACGTTTATCAACGATCCAAACATCAATCATTTGTTTGGATTGGCCTATTTCAAATCTTTTATAAAGTCAATAGTGATGCAAATAGTATAGGAAATATTTGAATATAAATTCTTCGTTTGTGCTATTCAGTTTTCCATGCATGAAAGTAATAAATCATACACATACTGAACTTTCCACGCAATCAATTTAATGCATTACCCTTCTGTAGCCGACACGCCGAAAAGAACCGACATGCTTTAAGATTGACCAGCATGTCGGGAAATTCGAATTTTGAGGCATGCCAGATAATTTGGGGTTCATTATTTTTAAAAAATCAGATTTAAATTTTTAAAAAATGATTTAAATCAAAAGCTTCCAGTTTTTTTTTTTTTTTTTCAAATTCAAATATATCATTCATATTCAATATCATGATTTTTTACGCCCTATTCATCATTATCATTATTATAGTCAAAAACTGAAACTATCGTTTTATGGTAACTAAAATAGGAAATAAAAAACTTTGATTCGAATCTATTTAAATATATTTTAAAGATTGTATCAAAACTACAGTTTTATGTCTCGTTGTACTAAGATTGCAATCATTGAACATTATTTAAATAAATTTCCCATTTAAAAATTCAATTAATGGTGCATTCTCATTATCTGCAAAATTTATTATGAAATCCCAAATCAAAATCATTGGCAAATCTTCAAAGCTCTTCCCAATTTTATCTTGCAAAAGCGTCTTTAGAATAAATAAATAAACTTTCATACAGAAATTCTCGTATTGCGCTTGAAGACTTATCCGGTGAAATATAAACCGCAAACATTACAATTTGCTGTCCATTTTCAGAGAGGCAACGGCAAACACAATGTCTCAACCATATTAGAAACATCGTTTTTTCTTATCTCAAAAAAAAAAAAAAAAACCCAGTGCACCTAAAGAAGTTTTCACTTCAAAAAAATTATATAAGGCTGAGGATCGAACTCATGATCGGCAGCATATTGTTCGGTTCTTTAGACTGACGCGCTGCCGATCGCGCCACTGAACCTAATCCGAAAGAAAAAATCGTCCGTAAAGGATCGAAGAAAAGCCGCGCATGCGCTGTACTCCAAATGCCGCTGAATATATTAATTCGTTGTCACGAAATGGGTGGTTTTTCCTCACCTCAAAAATGCTCAACGCGCCTGAAAATGTTTTTACAACGAAAATCCTGATATTTTACGGTTAAAGTTACTGGCATTCATGTTGCCAGTAACTTTTACCGTAAAATCTTATTTTACTGTAAAGATTTACGATCGAATAAACAAGAGTTAAAATGCGCAAAATACGAGCATCAGGTTCAATCTAAAGACCTTCGGATTGGCGAGTGGCTATGCTGCCCACCATACGAGCTGTAACACATTAAGTGAGGGGAAATACAGTGTTATCTGCTTCGAACTGTAAGTCACCTGGTGTATCAATTGGCCCTGCAACCGTTTGTTTTTTTTCGGTACAGTTTACTGTAATTTTTTCTGTACTGTAAACACTCAGCATTACAGTAATATTTACCATAAAAGTTTTAAGAATTATTAACAGAGTAGTTATATTTCTTATGCCTTAAACCAAACAGTTTGAAAAAATGATCTTTCGCTGCATTTAGAAATAGGTGTGTGTAACGTTATTAGAATACACATAACTAGTTTACGTGCATAATGTGTTTTATAACATGATTAGATTTCACTTTTTTAATCCAATTGGATTCCAATTTCTCGAATCAGTTCAATCTTTCTTATCCGTGTAAAAACACGGACTGGTTCTGGAATAGTGATATCAAGTTAAGATCTTATAAAAGTAGCATGCAAAATCAAAAATTGAGTGTTGGACCTTTTATTTTTAATTTTAAATATTATATTCAGTATTTTCTTTTTAAACAAAGTATGCGCCATTTTTCACATGCGAAAGGTATATTTCAACATTTGCGGGGCAATAGAAGAATTGATAATTTGCAGCTACACGCAGTAAAATGAGGGTTTAGTTATAATGCTTTAAAAATGTTTTTCTTTTTAAAACTTAAAATGAAAGACATAATTAGAGTCAGAAAGAAGTATCTGCCACGGAGAAACTTACAATTCACAAACTCTTTTCGTCTTATATCTAAACTGAAGCAATGAGGTTTACTAAGAAAAAAGTTTACCTTATTTTCATAATATCGCCTGTTTTTTTTTTCTGTTCAAAAAAACTGTTGTTAAAAATGCTGTTATCGATTAAAAAGACCAGTTTCCAGTATGGACTCAATCACGTAAGACGACACTTTCCACTATCTCCCTATTATTATATAGTCATTAGTGACTAAAGGTTTGCATAAAATCTTCGTCACCTTAACAATGGAAAGACAAATATTTTTCTCTAAATGGCCAAATTTTAAGTGGCGTTTCAAACATTTTTACGTTACTCTTCCTTTCATCCCATTTCTTTTGAAATAATTGCGAAAAATGAAAGACCATTTAGCTAATAAGCTCTACATCCTTTTAAAACGATAACTTCAACGAAATCAGAAACAAGAACAAGTTGACATCCGTCGTGAGTGTTTTCTCGGGAAAACAAGAAAAACTTTCCTTTAAGGAACTAATCATGTACATCTTCGTATCCGAACTATTCGGTATGGAGATTCATCTCCTTATTCTCCTGACGCTCTTTTTCTTTGAGTGGGTAAACTTGCAAAAAAGATTTACCTACGAGTAATGTCACTATAATCAGGATGTGTAGTTCTCCTGTAGACAAATGCTGATCACTTTTACGATAAAATGACCCTGAAGTATTGAAGACCATTACGTCAATATTTCCAGGTACATTTGCTTATTTTACAATAAAAAGAGAAACGGTAAAAAGCTCACATAAGCATTTCAGCGGGTCCATTTCTTACGCATGAATCGCATTTAAATGAAGGTGAAAGTTTTTTTTTTTTTTTTTTTTTTAGAAAGCTTTCAAAAAAGTCTTTAAAAACCTTTTCACTTTCTGATGAATTTATAATGAATTTTTTTATTGTTTTTTATTTATTTACTTTTTTTTTGTACAGACTATAATTGGATTTTTGGAATGTTGACTTAAATTGAAGAAAACAATGAATGCGTGTAAAAATATGAGCATTTCGATAAAAAAAATGAAATTTGATGCGGGTCGTCATAATTGGAATTAAATTAATAATAATTTTATTGGAATAAAAATCTTTTTTAAGATATAATATGTTGTAAAACAAATTTCCCTTAATTAAAGTTTTTGTATTAATCTCAAAAGTATTACATTACTTTTCTGAAAATTGAAACTTTTTATTGAACTCAATTGATGCTTTTCGGTAAAGATTTGAGAAAATTAATTTAAGGCAATGGCTTCTAAAGCGTAAAAAAGTGATATAGATATGAGACGTATATAAGTCATTTTTAAAAATTACTTCAAAAATTCTTGTTTTCATGGGTGAAATTAGTTTTTGACAAAGTTTGGGATCTATTTTCTGATATTCATCTTCGATAGTAGATATCAGCTCTGTTTCATGAAGTAAAATGTCTCACATTTGCATAAACTATTCTTGCTATGTCACCTGATAAGTTCTCGATTGTGTTAAGATCTAGAGACTTAGTTGGTAGTTTCAAAGTTTCTACATCGTTGACTTGGAACCAATTTTTGTACTGTTACTCCAATAGAGATAGGTGCATTGTCTTGCTGATATTTCCAGTTTTCTCCAGGATTAAATTTAGCATTTGGTAAAAGATGACTTGCGAGGACACTTTGATATGCTTGTGAATTTATGTAACCTGAAACAATCGCGACTGATCCCACACCATTGTAAGAAAAGCACTCTCAATACATGACAGAGCTTCCATCTAATTGGCGATTGGAGCATATTCCTTTTTATTTTCGTAAATCTTGCCAATAGTACTTTCATTCGTCTGGTCCGTACAAATTCCACTTTGTTTCGTCCGAAAAAAGCATTTGTACACATTGGTTATTCCAGGTCATGATTTCATGGCTGAAGTTCAAACGCTCTATGTTGTACCTATTGAATAAATGAGGCTCAGGCAATTTTGTTACAGAAATAGAAACTCCACACTTTCTATTTGAGTTATACATAGTTTTTGTCAAACATTTAAACCTATCTTTTGATTAAGTTTCCTGGTTGATTATTTTTCAGGTGATGTAAGTTGAAAACTCTTCTTTCACCCAGAGGACAAAGCTTGAGGTCTTTCCCCGGTGTTGTTTTTACCATAATTGGGGTTTAATTTTAAAAAATGTTGACTTCAGTCTTCGATCTTCCTACTGTTTTCGCAATAGGAATTCTAATCATCCTCGTAAAAGAAAAAGTTTCAATCTGATCAATTCTTATTTTCTTATAGTTATAATGGATCAGTATGTTTAACTAATATTACAATATGTAGATTCGGATGCTTTTATTCTATTTCTAATCTCCCTTAGGTAGTTCTTATTACCCGCACCTACCTTATTTACATTTACGTGACAATGGTTTCATTCCGCAACTTTATAGAGAGAAATGATTGCGAAAATTTATACATTATTCTTTCGCTGAAATGGTATTTTAAAAGTCACAATGTTTTAAGGAAAAATACAATAATAATTAGATGAAATATTGCAAGTGTAACAGGGAATTAACGGTACCTTATTGTTCAATCGTTTCCACCTGCTTTAATTTAATGTCAATGGCTTAAGGGGTTTCGAGGAAAATTATTATTGAAAAGATATAAATACAAATCGTTATTATTAGATTGAGTATTGCCAATAATTCTTCAGTTAACTTGTGCAAGAGCATTCCTTTCAGGGAGCTTAAAAGTGATTCAATTGCTACATCTAAACCTATAAAAATCACAGGAAAATAATCTTAAAATAAAGCAAAAGCTATATATTAACCATAAGCTGTTCCTCGTAAACTTCATAATTTTCTGTCTGCTTTTATTTCAGCTAATGCGTTCCATGAAATTCTCTCAGTTTCACATTAATAAAAAGGGTATTGATTTTATCCAGTTGAGAATAAAATGAATTTCTCAGTTATAATTTCTTTCACGTTTTAGCAAAATAATTTAACCTGTCATTTTCAACTGGACTAAAAATTTAAGTTTTCTATTTTACCAACTGTATTTGCAACGACTGATTAATAACTGGTTCCTCGATGGGAAATTTATCTATTTAACAAATTTCTTTTGAAACCTCTTTTTACAGTAGTTATATTTTTATGATGATGAAAAAAAAACAGCTTATAATGAAGAGTTTTTTCCATACATGGAATGAATGTAGGTAAAGGAAAAGCATGCGATAAACTTCGCGTATTAAGTTTTGAATAAATATGAATAACACAGAATTTTAGGAATAGGGAAGGGGGATGAAAAAATTACTCAAGATATTTTTGTAAGCTAATCCGATTTTAAAACATTATTAAAGATAGTAATAAAAGAACTAACCATATTTCACGTTCAAGAAATTGCAGAGTTGGTTTTCTTTCATTCAAAACATTAATTGTAATTACTATCAATAATACCGTGAAATGGTAACTAATGGCTCGAATTTAAAAATTCATTTGATCAAGGGAAACTACAGCATTCTGATTTACATGAGACTTACTCATTTCACACATATTTTTTTTAACGATAATATAAGGTCGAAGGAAGGCATGGGACCAAGAATAGACCACTCTTCATCAAGTACAGGCACTTTAATTTATTACCCTTACCATTCTAAGTTAGTCGCTACACTTTGATTGATTTTTTTATCGCAAATTAACTGCTACGTTTAAATACTTTTGTACTATACAGAAAAAATGATAAAGGTATGATTTTTCAACTCTGTCAATCCACATCATTTTCTCAAAAAGCATTTCCTGCGTCTATCCTTAAATCAGTATCAAATTACACTCAGCTATATACAAAACTGATAACAGAAATGTTTGCGATTAGTAACAGGAAACACATATTTCCCAATCGTATTCAATACCTCCATGAGTGCAAAATTTTATTTTTTTCAATTGTATAACGGTATTGCAGTCCTTACATGATGTACCTTGAAAAGAAATACGATTCAACTTGATTAAGTTTACTGCCTACATAAAATTAGTAAGTTTAATTGTATTTTGTCTCAAAGTCCAACATATTGCCCAGGAATGCCGGGAGATTAACCATAAAAATATTTTACGAAGAAAAACATGATTAAATATGGATGTGTTACCCTCATTGCACCTCGTGAACACACGAAACATGTTCCGAGGAGTAAAGTGAAAAAAAGTCATTTGTGATGTTGTTTGGAGGGTTGAAAAATCAATCTTAGTTAAGTATTTTGTACGAAAAGTGCACAATTTGTGATCTTTTTAATTAACCTGTACATATCATTCTTATCTGGTTGAAAAAAAATATTACATCTTTTATAAGGTGTATTTAAAGACGCACGAAAATAGGATAACTATTGTAGTTCTGATTAAAGTACATTTTTCTTCAAACTTTTTTTTTCTAATGGAAAACAAATTGTTTTTCATATCTTTAAGTTTAAATGCCATGCATCAACTTAGTGGTGCTATAAAAAAAATTTGGTCTAATTGCTCATAACATATGGTTTTTAGGGAAAAAAACCTTAAGGGGGACAAAATATGACGCCTTTACCCTATAAGTAGTATTCTCGAATTCATTTACGCGTTAATGAAAACATTACAACGCCACTTTTTTCTGAATTTTGCCTACAGGTTCTGTCAATCTTGTTCTTTTACTTCCTAACATTTCTTAACCATAAAAGTTTAAGTAATCATAATAGTTTGTAAGTAAAAAAAACCTCTTGGGGAGTAAAAAAGTGGTTACACATACCTTAAAATAGACATTTGAGAACCCATTACGTTATCCTTCATGAGAGTTTCAAAATATACTCAAGTTTACAAAAACTAATGGTTAAAGGCGACAAAAATAAAATAAATAAATAAGTAAAAAAAAAACGAGCAAATCCTTTCTCCCATCAAAAAAAAAATCTTTTCTTCGCTTATTATTTCCGGCAAAATAACTTCCAGTTTCTAATTACTTTCATCGTTTATATTAAAATCTAACTCAATGACTAAAAATGTATGAGAAGCTTACGAAATTAAGTGGTTAGTTCATATCACAGCTAGAAGAACACTTAATTTTCATTTAAAATCACTTATTATGCTGGGTTTTCATAAAATCTTGCACTGGCAAAAAAGCTTATTTAAAGAAAATATTTCAGATTTATAAATTTTTTTACCTCTATCTGATTCTCAATTGTCGAATTGTCTTATTCTCAGAATCGAGCACAGGTAAATAAATTTGTTATGAACTCAAAAATTTTAAATTTTCTTCAAAAATAACAAACAAAAAAATTCTTAAAAAAAAAGATAACTACTTAGTTATATTGGTCGTGTTATATCTTGAAGCTTTGCTTTTTGCTCCAGTTAAAATTTTCAATTTGGGGCGAAATTTGCTTCGATATGCTTTGTTTTAGGGAGAACGAAGTATTAAACAAGTTTAACTCTTCATTTACAAGATAATCATGCTGTCTGGTCGATATCATTTGCATTGCTACTCAAAATATTAATGTTTTTTAAATAAAAAAATTCATTAACTTATATTTTCTACCTTTTCACCCCAAAAAATTTACTATCCATAATATAATAAAATAAGTGCGCATGTCTTATGGCGTTTGTTTTAATCATTGCTACGTTCACTACTTTAACGGTGACTGCAATTTTGTGTTTGAAAGAAAAATTTAAATAAAATAAAATCGAATACAGTGGCCGCCGCTGATATGAACAACGTTTGTTCTAAACAATTTTGATTCCATTAAGCGGCTGATTCAATAAAGCGGCTAGTTCAATAAAGCTGGATTTTATTCTATGTTTGACGATGTAATTCATTGAAGCGGTTGATACAGTTGACCACTGATTTAACAACCCGGCGCTCACTGTACTTGAAAAAAAAGGCATAGAATAGTCATTGAAACATTTGTGAATAGTATGTAATTCTTTTTAAAGATTTTTAAATGGGTTGTGCTAAAAGATAAATGTATCAGTTCATAGAAATGATTAGCCGCCAGAAAACAAAACTTCAATGCAAATAAACATATATTGATACGGAAATAAACGGCATTCTTAGCTTCTGTTTTTTGTTGCACTCAGTTTAATCTTAATGTTTTCCGAATTTGCGATAGTAAAAACAAAACTAAAAAGAACTCTTTATTCCTAATCCCTTATTGTTAACTGTTAACGGTGGTTATAATTAAATAGGTGAACAAATATTTCTCAGCAAAAAAAGTCACGAAGTTCTCAGATGTATAGAAAAAATAATATTTCTTTTTCATTAAATACCATTCGTAAAAAGACAACAAGTTGAAAACTCATTCAGTTCTTGAGAAATTAATTACGAATTACGTAGTAAAATAAAGGAATCATTAAGACTGTTCATGCAAAAGCTGCTAATTTTGCTTTTAAAACTACTGGTAATAAATGCAAATGGCTTCAAAAAGAACTCTTAACGGTGTTGCACAATTGCGGTCATTTGTCAGCTATACGTTCCTGTCAACAAGCTGAAAGCTTCGAATTACCATTAACATTTAATTAACCTATTCTGATGACGGAACATTAGTTTCTTCTTGTATTTCACCCTGCTTGTAACAGTCCCTTTTAAATGGTGTCGCTTTTGAAAAGAAGATTAATTTTACATCAGAGGGTGAATAGTAATGATGTAATGTACTTCTTTGACAACCTTTTCAGAATATTACTACTTTTTTCCTGCTAACTTTAATGTAAATATGTCACAATCGCAAAAGTTGGTCATTAAAAATAACTGGGTAAGTTAACATTTAAAAATTTGAAATGCATATTTATAAATAACTTTCCATAACTTTGAGATCAGAAAATCAAGCATTCTACTTACAGGGACTAAAGTCGGCTTAGTTATCATCGATATTTTTCAAAAAAATTGGTGACGCTTCTCGAATCTCATACGCGTAAAAATCTACTGCTCTGATCAGTCGTTCTTTTGATACAGCTGATTTTACGGCTGAAAAACATAGTTTTACCATTTTATTTTTCTATTAAACATAATAATAAATTGTTTTTATTTCGATAAATAATGTCCAAAAAAGTAATAATTATCCTAAAAAATTATACTAATGGCCAAACTTAAGCAGGAAAAGACGAATGTTAAAGTAAAGGAAGACAATCCTAATTGAAGAAGTTGCATTTTGCAGCAGAAGTCGAGTCAGAGCATAACTTACATGGGAGCTCAGTTCCGCTCACTTCTCAGGTTCTCAGTTTTCAAATTTATGTATTTTTTCATATTCGACGAAATAAAGAATATTTTCGCATCAAAATGAGTCTTGAAGGCTCTAGGAGGGGGGGGACGATCTTTCATTAGAAATTAATCTCTAGTTTGTGAGATGTATTTACCGATACGTGCTCACCTTTAGAAATACATTACATTTTCAGATGCGTCTGAAGAACACTGTGAGTCCTCCAACTCGACTGTTTACCGTATAAACTACATACAATGCTTTCAGAATATGGATTGATGTTTGATTTAATTTTAGAATACCTTCTGGAAAAAACGAAAGTTGACTGCAATTGTCAGGATAATATGAAAGATAATATGAAAGGTGATGATGATAATCTTTCATATTATCTGTTAATTACAGAGCGATTTCAAAAACGGTAAGTAGTGACTTTGTAGCAAAAAAAAGAGCTCAAAGTGCTTTCAAAAGTGCTTCAAAGAGCTCAAGTCAACTCATTTTCCTTTACTATATAAATACCAGATTTACTTTTTTTCTAATATAAAATTATAAAATATAAGAAAATGATTCGCCGTCATAGTTAATTACAAAAACAATTATTTGAAGATCATAAAAACGCTCAGTTTTAAAAAACGGAAACAAAATGGAGTTTTTTCCTGTAGGGAATTTTGGAACAATCCTCAAGACCTAAATCATTAACAGATGGGAAATGACCGCCTAGCGATAAAGAACTGTGACCCTGATAATGTGGAATAAAGACTTAGTACCTCAAATCACAAGTGAGCAGCGTGGGAATACATGTTAGAAAGGAAGTAAATGATCCAGGATTTGTTACTAAGAAAAAAAGAAATAGAATACCTACTAGCTATCTTTTTCCAAGACAACGCAACGTGCGCAGGGCCCAACTTTGACATTGCGTGATAGTGGGAAAACTAAGTGTTGATACCTATATCACACATTGCTTTGTAATACTGACATCCACTACACCAAAAACTTTTGCATTGTGCTTTTAAAAAATATGTTTTCATGTGTTTATTAATAAATTAGTTGCAGTGCACTGAAACCAAGTGCACAGATTTGAGGTAGGAACTTGCAGGCTTAGATACTTCAAAAAGTTTATTAAAGCACTACTACGTACCAACGAGAAATTCTGAGTGTTACTGCCGTGAGAGAAGGTAAAGCGCAGCATTTACATGAATGATTTTTTTTAAATATTTGAAAGAACGCGTTTTAGATTCCACTATTATACTAACATTAGTGAAATGTTGCAATTTGCAAGCGTTACTGATCTTGGAGAAATTCATCGGCGAAGATACCATAAAGTTATTTAAAGAATCATCACCAGGTACTGGTCATAATGAGGATTCATCTTTCTTAATAACTTTAAAAAAAAATGCGAAGGTGTTGCCTCACGGAGCTTGCTAGAGAAGAGATTTTGAATACATCTCAAGGAGAGCTCATTGACGATGTGCTCAGAGAGGGGATGGGTAATGCAGTATATCCTGCAAACAATATCTTTCCAATCAGAATTTACACATTCAAATATTGGCAGGTGAAGATGCCATTGAAATCGTTCAATCCGAACCCCTCAAATAATTCGGTAATATCCTGTCACCCCTCCCCCTACAGCACCTCCAAAAAAATAATCCGTGTCGGATGATCCATTCAGTTTAAGCCGCAACAGTTGATAACTGTAGAAGCTATTGTTCATAATGACTCCAATACACCAGTGAAATCCAACTTTTCAAAGCATGTTGTAGAAGCCAGCGTTCAAACTCAGGAAATTACGCGTGTAAAACCTAAAGAGTTACCAGTACTGCGTCCTTTCAAACGTGCTCTGAGTTGGCTAGAACCTTGTGAAGAGATCGTGAAGTCTCGCAACAGGGAGTTAATGCCAAGTGCTGTCTCTTTTGTTGAGTACAAAACTTACCTAAAGACGAAACTTGAATAAGACTGTTAGACTCAAACATAGCAGGATATTTTATAAGTGTAAAAAATTTTTATTTGTAAAATTTGATTAAACTGAACAGTTCCTACCTTGTACTGTTACAAAAAACAAAGTCCGACATCAGTAAGTACCTACCTATGACTTGCTTTGATTTCGACCTAAGTATTACTTTTTCCATTTTAAAGGTTAGAAATAAAACTAATTTGATCTTGATACATGGTGTCAGTAATTGGTGCAAGCATGTCAGTATTAGGAGAAAAAAGATACGTCCAAATTTTAAGAATAAAAAATTATATGAATTATCGTTTTGATAATTTTAAAGAGCGAAATGTAAAAAAAAAACGACATTGGCCTAGTGAAAAATTTAAAACTGTAAGGATCGATTGATAAATACGGAAGAAATTGTTGAAAAACCAAAAAACTCTCCTTAAAGTGTCAGTAATTGGTGCTTTTACCCTACATATGTTTTATTCAAAAACTTCCGAGACTGTGAAGGTAACCCCCCTGCCTGAATTGACATAGCTTCTTCCAATAAGCTTAAATTTTTTTTTTTTTTTATTTTAACAAAATTAGTTGCATTTTACTAAACCAAGTGGATAGACTCGACGTACGAATATGAAGACTTACATCCATCTTAAATGTATTATTAACACTGCTATGCACAATACTTATTGCTAACTTTAAGATAAATTCTGAGTGATATGAGTGTAGAAGACACAAACTAAAACTGGTGTGCGTAAAATCGGATGAATGATTTCTTGAAAATTAACTAATAACTCAAACGTAACTCATACCATTTACTCCATATGATTTTTCAACACGACGGAGTTCTTTTACTGACATCTTATATATTAGCAACAATATAATGGGGTCGTTTCCAAAATTTTAAAAGTACTTTTTTCCCAAAGAGCATGTTCGAAAACATTGCATTTACCCATTTTTTAAGTAATTTGACGAAGTTTGATATTTTTCAAAAATTACTTTAATCGGTGCGCTTTCATTGTTTACGCTTCTGCTGATGACATCACAAATGATGAGCTGCCATTCACTTTTGTCATCAGCAGAGCGCAATATTTAATTCGCATCTTTACTCACGTGTACTGGCAACAATATGGTTGATAGCAGTGTTGGGCATTAATCAACTAAATCCTCAATCGACTAAAGTAATCTGACTCTCATTTAGTTCCGACTAATATTTTAAAAATTTAATTCAATTGCAGACGAAGATTAACGTTAGTTTAAACTAACGCGTTAGTTGATTAAAAAAACTAATTTAGTTCAGATTGATTTAGTTCAGATTAAATTAATCAAATTGAATTTAGTCAGATTAAAAGTAATCATATTAAAAGTAATCAAATTAATTTGATTAAATTTTTAATTCAGATTAAATTCGTAAAATATAAATGTCACATGAACAGAGACACATTTGTATTTCTACGTGTATGTACATATTTACGCAAGCATACACGAGTTAATACGTGTATATACGACTATGTGCGTAAATATATGTTTATAAACGTGTTATCCCGCGTATGTTCGTGTACGGAGGTAAATTTGAATTTTTAAGTGAATATACATATTTATGTGTGCATACACGAGTAAATATGTGTATAGACGAGTATGTACGTGTACACAAGAGAATATGCATATGGATATGTGTTACCCCGAGTATACTCGTGTACAGAGGTAAGTTTGCTTTTAATTGTGAAAACACATACTTATGCGTACACACAAGCGAAAATACGTGCATATACGTGTACACTTGAGAATATGCGTATCGATACGTTTTATCCCGAGTCTAATCGTGTAAAGAGGAACATTTGTATTTCGACGTGCATATTCATATTGAAGCGTGCATATTCGAGAAAGTACGTGTATATACAAGTATGTTCGTGTACACACGAGAATATGCGTATAGATATTTGTTACCCCGAGTATACTCGTGTAAAGAGGTACATTTGTATTTGTACTTGTATATACATATTTCTGCGTGCATAAAGGAGAAGGAACGTGTATATACAAGTATGTTCATGTACACACGAGAATATATGTAAACATACGTGTTACCTCGAGTATACTCGTGTACAGAGGTAAATTTCTATTTAAACGAGTATAAATATATAGATGCATGCATATAAGAGAAAATACGTGTATATACGAGTAAGTACATGTAAACAAGACAAATAAGTGTTTAACCCGAGTATACTCGTGTACGAAGGCACATTTGTATTTCTATGTGTGTATGCATATTTATGGGTTTATAAACGAGTAAAAACATATATACGATTATGTACGAGTACACACGATAGTATGCGTATAGATAAGTATTACCCCGAGTATACTCGTGTACAGAGGTAAATTTGCTTTTAATTGTGAAAACACATACTTATGCGTGCACGCAAGCGAAAATACGTGTATGTACGTGTACACATGAGAATATGCGTATAGATATTTGTTACCCCGAGTATACTCGTGTAAAGAGGTACATTTGTATTTGTACGTGTATATACATATTTGTGCGTGCATATAGGAGAAGGTACGTGTATATACAAGTACGTTCATGTACACACGAGAATATATGTAAACATACGTGTTACAACGAGTATACTCGTGTACAGAGGTAAATTTCTATTTAAACGTGTATATACATATAGATGCATGCATATACGAGAAAATACGTGTATATACGAGTATGTACGTGTACACATGAAAATATGCGTATAGATACGTGTTACCCCGAGTATACTCGTGTAAAGAGGTACATTTGTATTTCTACGTGTTCATGCATATTTAAGCGTGCATATATGAGAAAGTATGTGTATATACAAGTATGTTCGTGTAAACACGAGAATATGCGTATAGATATTTGTTACCCCGAGTATACTCGTGTAAAGAGGTACATTTGTATTTGTACGTGTATATACATATTTGTGCGTGCATATAGGAGAAGGTACGTGTATATACAAGTACGTTCATGTACAAACGAGAATATATGTAAATATACGTGTTACCCCGAGTATACTCGTGTACAGAGGTAAATTTCTATTTAAACGTGTATATACATATAGATGCATGCATATACGAGAAAATACGTGTATATACGAGTATGTACGTGTACACATGAAAATATGCGTATAGATACGTGTTACCCCGAGTATACTCGTGTAAAGAGGTACATTTGTATTTCTACGTGTTCATGCATATTTAAGCTTGCATATACGAAAAAGCACGTGTACATAAGAGTATGTTCGTGTACACACGAGAATATGCGTATAGATATGTGTTACCCCGAGTATACTCGTGTAAAAAGCTACTATTGTATTTGTACGTGTATATAGATATTTATGCGTGCATAAACAAGAAGGTACGTGTATATAAAAGTATGTTCATGTACACACGAGAATATATGTAAACATGCGTGTTACCCCGAGTATACTCGTGCACAGAGGTAAATTTCTATTTAAACGTGTATATACACATTGATGCATGCATATACGAGAAAATACGTGTATATACGAGTAAGTACGTGTACACAAGACAATAGGTATATAGATACTTGTTTAACCCGAGTATACTCGTGTACGATGGAACATTTGTATTTCTACGTTTATATGCATATTTATGCGTTTATAAACGAGTAAATATGTGTATATACGAGTATGTACGTGTACACATGAGAATATGCGTATAGATACGTGTTACCCCCGAGTATACTCGTGTAAAGAGGTACATTTCTATTTCGACGTGTATATACATATTCAAGCATGCATATACGAGAAAGCACGTGTACATACAAGTATGTTCGTGTACACACGAGAATATGCGTATAGATATGTGTTACCCCGAGTATACTCGTGTAAAAAGCTACATTTGTATTTGTACGTGTATATAGATATTTATGCGTACATAAACGAGAAGGTACGTGTATATACAAGTATGTTCATGTACACACGAGAATATATGTAAACATCCGTGTTACCCCGAGTATATTCGTGCACAGAAGTAAATTTCTATTTAAACGTGTATACACACATTGATGCATGCATATACGTGAAAATACGTGTATATACGAGTAAGTACGTGTACACACGACAATAGGTATATAGATACTTGTTTAACCCGAGTATACTCGTGTACGATGGCACATTTGTATTTCTACGTGTATATGCATATATATGCGTTTATAAACGACTAAATACGTGTATATACGAGTATGTACGTGTACACATGAAAATATGCGTATAGATACGTGTTACCCCGAGTATACTCGTGTAAAGAGGTACATTTGTATTTCTACGTGTTCATGCATATTTAAGCTTGCATATACGAGAAAGTATTTGTATATACAAGTATGTTCGTGTACACACGAGAATATGCATATAGATGCGTGTTAACCCGAGTATACTCGTGCAGAGAGGAGAATTTGTATTTAAGATTGTACATACAATTTTATGCGAGCATATTCGAGAAAAGACAAGTATGTACGAGTATGTTCGTGTACACAAGAGAATATGCGAACAGATACGTGTAACTCGAGTATACTCGTGTACAGAGGTACATTTGTATTTGTACGTTAAAAAACATATTTATGCTCGCATACACTTGTATATACGAGTAAAAACATGTATTAACGAGTAGTTTTGTGCATATCCGTATATATACGCGTTATCCCGAATATCGTGTATACTGGAAATTTTGTATTTCTACGTGTATATACCTATAAGTACGTGTAAACACAAGTAAATACGTGTATATACGAGTAGATAAGTGTAAACCCAATTTTTTTTTTTTGCACTTCTACCTGTTATCCCGAGTATATTCGTGGACGGAGGTATGTGTAATTTCTAAGTGTATGTACAATATTTGTGCATACACGAGTAAATACGTGATTACACGGGTATGTACGTGTACACAAAAAATATGCGTATGGATACGTGTTAATCAGAGTATACTCGTGCACAGAGGTATATATATATATATATATATATATATACATATTTATTTATATTATTATATATATATATATATATATATATATATATATATATATATATATATATATATATATATATATATATATATATATATATATATATATATATATATATATATATATGTAGGAGCCGAGCTACTGGTAATAACTATGAAAATGCTTGTATTTACTTATAGAAGCACTCATTGATAATATAATTTTAGCTACTAAACATTTAATGATAACTAAAATACACGTAACTAATATTTACAAAAATGATTACAATGCAGAAGTGCAGCCGTCTTGCTGCTCGTCTTTATACCACGTCTTACGTCTTTCATCTCATCAAAAGTGATTCACTCATCAAAAAGTTTTACCGCCCTTGGCGCAGTTCGTTCTGTCGCCGGACTCTACGTCGTCATCTATTGGCGAGTTTTCCATATAGGAAGGCTAAAATGTAAGAATGGCTATGCAAGTGTACCAGGGTGTACCAGAGTCGGCACCACATATATATATATATATATATATATATATATATATATATATATATATATATATATATATATATATATATATATATATAATATATATTTATACATGTATATATATAAACATACTCGGGGTATACTCCGGGTAACACGTATCTATACGCATATTTTCATGTGTACACGTACATACTCGTATATACACGTATTTAGTCGTTTATAAACGCATATATATGCATATACACATAGAAATACAAATGTGCCATCGTACACGAGTATACTCGGGTTAAACAAGTATCTATATACCTATTGTCGTGTGTACACGTACTTACTCGTATATACACGTATTTTCTCGTATATGCTTGCATCAATGTGTGTATACACGTTTAAATAGAAATTTACTTCTGTGCACGAGTATACTCGGGGTAACACGTATGTTTACATATATTCTCGTGTGTACATGAACATACTTGTATATACACGTACCTTCTCGTTTATGCACGCATAAATATCTATATACACGTACAAATACAAATGTAGCTTTTTACACGAGTATACTCGGGGTAACACATATCTATACGCATATTCTCGTGTGTACACGAACATACTTGTATGTACACGTGCTTTCTCGTATATGCATGCTTGAATATGTATATACACGTCGAAATAGAAATGTACCTCTTTACACGAGTATACTCGGGGTAACACGTATCTATACGCATATTCTCATGTGTACACGTACATACTCGTATATACACATATTTACTCGTTTATAAACGCATAAATATGCATATAAACGTAGAAATACAAATGTTCCATCGTACACGAGTATACTCGGGTTAAACAAGTATCTATACACCTATTGTCATGTGTACACGTACTTACTCGTATATACACGTATTTTCTCGTATATGCATGCATCAATGTGTGTATACACGTTTAAATAGAAATTTACCTCTGTGCACGAATATACTCGGGGTAACACGTATGTTTACATATATTCTCGTGTGTACATGAACATACTTGTATATACACGTACCTTCTCGTTTATGCACGCATAAATATCTATATACACGTACAAATACAAATGTAGCTTTTCACACGAGTATACTCGGGGTAACACATATCTATACGCATATTCTCGTGTGTACACGAACATACTTGTATGTACACGTGTTTTCTCGTATATGCAAGCTTAAATATGCATGAACACGTAGAAATACAAATGTACCTCTTTACAGGAGTATACTCGGGTTAAACAATTATCTATACACGTTTAAATAGAAATTTACCTCTGTGCACGAGTATACTCGGGGTAACACGTATGTTTACATATATTCTCGTGTGTACACGAACATACTTGTATGTACACGTGTTTTCTCGTATATGCATGCTTGAATATGTATATACACGTCGAAATAGAAATGTACCTCTTTACACGAGTATACTCGGGGTAACACGTATCTATACGCATATTCTCATGTGTACACGTACATACTCGTATATACACGTATTTACTCGTTTATAAACGCGTAAATATGCATATAAACGTAGAAATACAAATGTTCCATCGTACACGAGTATACTCGGGTTAAACAAGTATCTATATACCTATTGTCATGTGTACACGTACTTACTCGTATATACACGTATTTTCTCGTATATGCATGCATCAATGTGTATATACACGTTTAAATAGAAATTTACCTCTGTGCACGAGTATACTCGGGGTAACACGTATGTTTACATATATTCTCGTGTGTACATGAACATACTTTTATATACACGTACCTTCTTGTTTGTGCACGCATACATATCTATATACACGTACAAATGTAGCTTTTTACACGAGTATACTCGGGGTAACACATATCTATACGCATATTCTCGTGTGTAAACGAACATACTTGTATGTACACGTACTTTCTTGTATATGCATGTTTGAATATGTATATAAACGTCGAAATACAAATGTACCTCTTTACACGAGTATACTCGGGGTTCCACGTATCCATATGCATATTCTCTTGTATACACGTACATACTCGTATATACACGTATTTACTCGTGTATGCACACATAAATATGTATATTTACTTAAAATTTCAAATATACCTCCGTACACGAACATACGCGGGATAACACGTTTATATACGTATATACCCGCACGTAGTCGTATGTACACGCATTAACTCGTGTATGCTTGCATAAATATATATATACACGTAGAAATACAAATGTGCCTCTGTTCATGTGATATTTATATTTTACGAATTTAATCTGAATTAAAAAAGTAATCAAATCAATTTGATTACTTTTAATCTGATTACTTTTAGTTTGATTAAATTCAATCTGATTAATTTAATCTGAACTAAATCAATCAGAACTAAATTAGTTTTTTTAATCAACTAACGAGTTAGTTTAAACTAACGTTAATCTTCTGTCTGCAATTGAATTAAATTTTTAAAATATTAGTCTGAACTAAATGGGAGTCAGATTACTTTAGTCAACTAATCAATCAATTACAAATTTAGTTGATTTTTTTAGTTGATGCCCAACACTGGTTGATAGCAAGCGTAGAGCGCAATATTATTTTCGCTTATTTATTATCATAAACGTGGAAACGCGGTAGACAGATGCGCCAAAGTACATCGTTTGTGACGTCATAAAGATCACGCTTTATTTCGAAATCGGACATTTCAAAAGATTAATTAAAAATCAAGCGTTGGGAAAAAGAAAGTTTTTTCTCGCCCTATGTTTTTTTTTCTTATTCTATCAATTTCAGCGACTAAAAGTAGCACTTTTGACTAAAAGAAACAACCCCACTATCAGAAGCTTTAACCCTTTCAGTATTTAAAATTTTTTTACAAGTTAAAATTGATAAATTAAACAATTTATCTTTATAAACTGTAAAATTTATCATTGTAAGAATATTTTTTAACTCAGAAACGAACTAGAATTGAGCAAATAACTCTAAACATTAATTTTAGAATGCAGCTTCAGATGCGTTGTTTTATCTATCAATATATGAAACCCTCAAGAGTTTATGTTTTAGTCTAATCTACCAGCGTTTAACCACCATACCATTTTCGGGAATTTAGCTTTGCGACGCAGGCACACATTTCGTCTTCTCTACTGCTATGACTCGCTTCCATGCCCGAGGAATATCCTAATAGCCTTAGAAGTCGTTCTTGCGTTACCTTAGCACGAGCTGACGCTTGAATTACGAGGATTTCAGAAGGAAGGACAATAAATTAGTAGCATTCTCCATGCCACAATTACTTTGAACATCTGAAGCACTATAAGATCGAATTGGAAGAAAATTTAACGGCCGTTAGAAACTTCGAGTTTGTAACGTTAATCATCCATGCTAAAATTATCGTCTTTTCTTTTATTAATGCAATAAGGCTCAGAAAATAAACATGTATTGAATTAAATTTAATTATTTCTTTGGTACATAATTCATCAATGCTGTTTCTTTCCTTATACTAATCATCACTAATAATGTATCTATTACTACGTTTAAGTGAAAATCACCAAGTTCACAGAACTGTATTTTTTTAGAAATAAACAATTTAATATTTTAATTAATTACAATTTTTTAAAACTATTTTATCAAGTCTGAAATGCTACTGAAGTGATGATGTATGACTTCAGAATTTCATAATTAAATATTAGCTACAAGTTTTAATTGACTATAGTAGCATGTAGCTACAGTTTTTAATTGACTATACAGCAGTCTGTAGCTACAGGTTTTAATGGACTATAGTAGTACGTCCAATACTTTTGAGAACAGGGCTTGTATGCAGACAACAGTAGGATACTTATATAGTTATTTGTCTTCTAGTACGAGAGTACTTATGGATTTTATTTCAGTTTAGTGCACCGTGTTAGCATGCAGTTAGATAAGCGAAATAGTTTGGAACTTTTTTCAGGCATTTTACTGAATTTACACCTCATTTTATATAAAAAATTTATTGTAATGCTTTCATCCACTAAATTATTTACAACGCGCAATATGCACTACAATAAAGATTTAGCTTAATGTACCCTTAAATTTATAAGAACTTTTGATTCAATTAAATAATTGATAATCTGATGTAAAATAAACAATGAGTTTAAGAATTTTCCGTATAGAATTAAACTTCCACTAAAGAGGCCTATTTCCTACATTTATTATGCTTGAAATAACGAAAAGACGGTAATTTTACTTAACACATTTTAACAACGAACAAAAGTAACCTTCAATACCTATGACATTATTTTTCACTACTTTGAAACTACTTAAACACCAATAGTGACATATTTTGCTAAGAAAGAGCTAGTTATCGTGTAAAATGAAAAAAACGAAATTCACCCAAGGGACCAAAGATGATCAAAAGATGGTATTTTATAAACAAAGTAAGCGATAAAATTATTAGTTTAGAGTCTGTGAGTCAACAGAAAAAAAGGGCAATTTTCTCTTTCTCCATAATGATGTACGTAACTTCATTAAGAAGCTCAATTTTAATACTCTCTCTTAGCTTTTATGATGAGATAATTTTATTTCGTGATGGAAATAGTACTTTCTATGAATATTGAGGGAGTTAATATCTTTAAATGTTGCTTTTCTGCCCATTAAGTAGCTAAAACGTAATTTTCAAAAACGCTTAAATGAGTTTCCAATGGTGAAATGTTGGAGCTAAATGACTCCCTGTGTTACTCTCCTTAACATTAAATTTAATTTCAAACGCTTTAGATAAATGCATTATTAGAATTCAGTGAAATAACAAATTGACATGAATATAAAGAGGCACTAAAAGCAAGAAAAAATTGCTCGCTGATTACAAAAAAAATCAATTTAATTAAATGTATTTATTAAGAAAATAATGTTAAATGAAAAATTTACAAAATAAATGTTTAGACTGACAATACACCAATGAGATTTTAAAACTTTTTTTTTTTACATTTATGACAACCACCTACAAAAGTTTGTTATAATATGCATAATTTTGAGCTTTTCAGCGAAGAAATAGTCAAATAAAATCGTCAAACTTAATTTATGTATAGGAATGTTGTATTCATGTATGGTTCACTTTAAATTCCATGTTATGATTTTCTGCATAAGAAATCTGTCTCATTAGTTGAAACTTGACCTTCACAAAGCTTAGTCAAAAAGAGAAGTGATACTGGCGCGGATTTTAGTTGGACTTTCTTTTTGCAAAGTTACTACAAAACTAAGACAACTTAACTCACTCTTCCCTGGTACTTCAAAAAGAAGCATGGAAGTCCTCAACTTATAACGAGTCCGCAGTATATGGCTCATTTGGATGAAGAGCGCCACAATACGAAGTAGTGAAATTTTACACCAGAAGTGCTTGAAATCGAACTCTTCAGGCAATTTGCATTAACAAAAGTAAGCTCTCCAGTGCTTAACATTCGAACAAATAATCTGTCATTATTTTACGAAGAAGATAACTTCCTTTAAAGGCCTTTAAGCGAAAAAAAATTTAATTAAAAATTTCGTATTGTGGCACTCTTCTTTTAAACTAGCCATATATAAACGAATAATTATTTAATTACAGTATAACACCGATTTAACGATTGTCAAAGGACTGGAAAAAATTATCGTTAAACCTAGGATATCGCTAAAAGAAGGAGCACATACATTCAAAGCAGTCAAGTCCGGATCAGCGAAATGTATGCTAAAATTGTTATATTGAGAATCGTTAAATCAAAGTTATGCTGTATATTATTAATCATTATAATTTAAAAATAACAAAGGGCAACTGGCCAAACAGTATTAAAAATGCTTAAGAACAATCATCTGACAGTGTCACGCGTGTGATTCATGCCATCTTTGATTATTTTCAAAAAATTACCAGCAAGTTATTTTTTCTTATTAAAAGACCAAATCCAGAATTTTTCATTCTAAAGTTGAGTTGTTCTGATTCTACGGGCCCTTAAAGGCTTGTAATCGGTATTAGAAATTAAGTGGATTTTTGAAACATAAAAATTGCTGTGTGCACTTTTTCCGAAAGCCGTTTACCTCCAAATTGTTTTACGTATGAAATAACGAAGGGTTTATATTAATATAATAAACGATAAATTTGCCGCAACTAGTAGCCTCAAGGTCAATGAAGGTCACAAAAAAGTTGCATTTTCAACATTATTTTTAGCATTTTTTAGCTCTAAAAACAGCTTGCACCTTTCAGTTGCCACGGCAAAATAGTGTCGTTTGAAAGGCAAGTAAGTATAAGCACTTTTAAAGAAATGTCTTGAGTTTTGTGGCAAGTTCAATGTGCTTCCAGTTACATAAGACCAAAATGTAGAAAAGGTAAAATTTTACCAATATTCAAACTGTCGTAATTTCTTGCGCGAACAACACATTGAAACAGTTTTTTTTTGTCATTATTATTCTCTATTATGTGTAACACTATGTCATTATTATAATCTATTATGTGTAACTCCATAATAGTGAAATCCAATGAGGTAAAAACGTTTTAAACAAATTAAAGGAAGTCAATGTTTTCTTAATTTTCATAGCTTTGTCGTGATCACCTTTTAACAAACTTCTTGTAACAAACCCATTTTAATGATAAATTAGTCCTCAAATGGATAAAACTAACTATTCTAAAGAAATAAAGTGAAGTATTGCGACAAATTTAGTCACGTACGAAATTCTTCAAGGTCATTGGTTCATAAATGTTTTTCCTGCTTGCTGGAAAGAAAGCATTTTTGCTTGGGAGGAAAGGTATGATTAACTATCAATAGAAGTAAATTTAGCATTGAAAATCCGGGAAGGAAAATCTTTTCAGTGGAAACGTAGTCTTCCTACGAAGTTTTATTACATTTTATCATAGCTAGACATTTCATAATAAAAAAAAATATTTTCAAACACAATCTAAACTTTTAACGAACTCAATTGGGAACTTCATAGTTTTGATATACCAGTCACTTATTCATCACATTTATTAAATGTGACATTAAGACATTCTTATAGTACAACAGCTGGCGTTTCGTTGGAGTTACATGAGTGTTGCGTCAAGGTCGATTTAGAGTTTTTGAAATAACTTAATGAAAGTATTCTGTATTACATTTGAGAGGAAAAGTGAGTTTGAAGGAGCGCAGAGCTTTGAAAACTCATGTCTCGAAACTAAATGGTTTTCGGCTTTAATCACGAATGTCGTACAAATTACAGCCTGATTCTCGTACATCTCGGATTCGTTTCGCTCCCTTTTTGTTGTAGGTCACGTGATTAATTAGATATCGGATTGGTATATCGTATGCCATTTCGTCCACGTGACTAGCCGAAAATCCAGGAGAAAATGGTACGAGATTTGACATGAATGTGACGAAATGACACTACCTGAAGGAAATTATTTTTAACTTTATCGACCCAGCACTTTCTTTTGCAGTCTTATTCGTACATCTGGAAAACATACCGACCTGACTAATCAGTTTGCACAGATCAAGGCCTTTGCCCTTCTAAGAATCGTAAAAGCAAGAAAAGACACAATTGGAAATGTTTGAACATTCAACCTTCCTAAAATGAATTTTAAAACATCACAGTACATCGAAAAGACTTAATATTTCATTCTTCTTCAATTTTTAAATCAAAGACTTTAATCTTTGGGAGATTTTATTAAATTATCTTTGTAGTTGCGATTGCTTTATAAATAGTTTATTCTTCAAAGTTTTAAATTTTTTTTAAACTTAAAAAAATGTTTAATTTCAGCAAAATTTAAATAATATGCACAAGCCAATATAATTTGTGATTCAAACAAGTAACATTTTTCAATTTATTTTACCCCCTAAAAAAATCCTCGGAATAAAACTATCCTATTAAATATGGAGTGTAAAGAAAATATATACATTGAATTCATTTATTAAGTTTATTGCATATTAAAAACGATATTATGAAATGCGTTTTATTTGATGCTTCTTACACAAACGCTCCAGTCAATAATATATTCCTAAATATTCGGGTTTTTTTTTTCTTTGTATAATTACGAATAATACAGTTAATAGAATTTCATTTTGTTTGCACTTTTCAAGAGAAAAATCAATGATCGTGTATGTGTCAAACCTGCACACACTAAAAGTTAACTGACACTGGGAACAAAGCAATTAAAGTTTCTGAATGACTGACACAAATTCATAAAAGCGTAACAGCGAAAATTCGAGCACTCACTAAAGTAGTGCTGATTTTCAAAGAGCAGACTGATTTCTCCGTCGCTAAACGGACCATTGCACTTCGAAAAATTACAACACCCTTTTGGTCAATTGTTCGAAAGAATAACCCGGCGGTAGTAAATCTCCGCTATTAATATAACAGGGTAAATACAAGTGGCGAAATAGAAGGCTCGTAAAGGTCGAGCAGGTGGAAATGACAGGTTGAACTTTTTCATGGAAGAAATGGTGAAGAGGAATAATATCCTAAAAAATAACCTCCCACTGAACTGGACTCTGCTATTCATATTTCTCTTTCGTAGCCAAAATACTGTTAAATGTACTTTTGGAAAAGATCAATAAATAAAATCAGCATAAGGACTTAATGAAATGAAAAGTGCTGAAAAAAAGGGTAATAGCAAATAACGTTTCAATTTGTTCCTGATATTTTTAATCAGAACATTTCAACTTATGAATTGTGTCTTCCAGAACATTTTTTGCATGTTCGAAATTGCACTGAATTTTTATCATGTATCATTATTGGAACATGGTTAAAGGATATGCCTTAGGTTTTACAATTACATAGTAGAAAAGAAGTAGTCAGATTTATTTGTCACTTCGCTTAAAAATTTATGCGATCGAATTTTGTTGATAATTCAAAACTGGAATATTAATTAAAAGCTAAGAAACCTCCGAACATTTTACTTTGACAACAATTTTTAATGTATACTTAGGATGATATTAGATCAGGATTGTATTATATCAGTTTTTTTTTTTTTTTTTTTTAGTTTATCATCGCCATAGTTTAGTACAACTAGTCACTCAGTATTTCTATGAAGCGAAGTTAAAAAAAAATAATAATAATGTCCCAATTGAGTATAAAGTTAAGATATTCATACACATTTGAAGTTTATTAAATTCATCTTACATTCATAATTTCTTTTTAAAGTACAACAGTCAATGAACTTTGATTACAACCTGCCATACTTTACTACTCAGACAGTATTTAAAAAAAAAATCAAGGAATAAAAATGAGTACAAGAACAAAATGAAAAGCAAGACCGACCCGGGTACATCAAAATAACAATTTTTCAAATCAAACTTTTGTTTCCAGGTTTTAAAAATGTTTTTATTTTTTATTTTAATTGTTTTAATTAATAAATAATTAGTAATCTAGGAAATTTAAAATTACGCTGCAGTTAAAAAATACACATTTTATGATTTATCAACACCGTTATTTTAGAAACAACTTCGTATATGACAACAAGACAGAAAATTACGGAAAGATACCTTATTCCTAATTTTTTTTTAATATAAAGTAATGGAAAAAACACAAAAGACATTCCAAAGTCGATAAGTAAGTTTTTTGATAGGGTAGTAATATTTTACCATTTGTAATAAATGCATTACTATTTGTTGTGTCATAAGTTTTAGAAATTCAAGTTTCCTCATTTTAAGATGAAAAAGCTGAATGTACGTTTTGAAAAGTCATGAAAACTCGATGCATGTGTCAATAAATAGCCCTTAGATGATTCATATGACACATGCAAAATATTTCTTATGCTATAGTATTTTTATTTTCGTTCGAAAATTTTATCCCTATAAACATCATTATACATATCTAAAACAGTAAAAATGAGGTCCAAAAAAAAAAAACTCTTGCTATCTTTTTATTTGTTGATCAAAACTGCAATACTCTGAAAAAAAATTATTTTATTTTATTTTTACTCATCTTATCAAAAAACAATAGTTCTTTTACTGAAGTCGATATGCATCATGATGGCGCTTTTTAAGATCTCAATTAGTAGTTGATAACCTTAATGAGTATACAAAACATCTTTAAATTTTAAAAGAATCATTGCTTCAAATATAAAAACATAAACAATGCAGTTTTTGTGGTTGAATAAAATAAATAGTATAGCACAATACACCAAAACAAGATAACTACTATGTTGAAACAACATTTTAAGACAATTGTCTCTTAGGTTAAAAAAAGATATCGTCAATTTTATGCAAGCAAAAAAAATTGAAGTAAATTGGGATAGAATGTTTCTCGAATTCTTCGCATTCAACGCAAGTGCAACTAATTGACCTATCTTCACTCATGTTGTTTTTCTGACTTACATTGTCTTGCACAAAAGAGAAACCTCACCAGAAATATTTACTTAATGCGCTTCTAAACTATAGAATCATTTTATCGTAAAAGTGATCAGTGTTTGCCTGCAAGCGAGGACCTTGTCTTATTAAAGTGACATTAGCCATGGGTAAAGATTTTTTCATACGTTTACCTTAGCATGAAGTTAAAGTGTCAGGAGGATATGCAAGTGAACATAATGACGGCTTTGGAGTGTAAGATAAAAGACACTAAAGTCTGACATCTTTTTTCTAGAAAAATTTACCTGTTTTGATTAAAGATTTCTTCAAGAGGCAGGTTAATGTAAGCGAGTCCTTTTGTTTTGACTGTCTTGTTGCTTCACATTCTTTTGAAATAACAGATATCTCATTAGTTGAACTTTCTTCTTGTGTAGTAGTCTCAAAGACTAAAACCCTTTATTCTAGTAGGCGGGATATCTCTTAGATGTTAAAAAGATATCGTTCATTTATGGAAAATTCCTTTTTTCTCTGCAGTGGTGAATTAAGACCATTCTGTGTTTAGAAGTATCCATATTTAAAGAGAGAAAATGTTTTGGTGGAGACAGTTGACGTTGAAGATACATATGTATGTATACTCTGAACAGGATTTTTTATTTTTTTTTTCCTTGAATGTTGGAAAAACAGTTTACATCATTAAACTTAAGATCTACTTTCAAAACCAGCACACTATATAGCCAAACGTATCTGGACACATTAAGAAATCTCACTAATTGTTCTGTAACTTTTTAGTGCAAGAGCTATGCTAGAGTGTGCACGTTCCCGTTAAAATTCCATCACTCTTAAATTTACGGTACCAACTTTAGAACGGGGAACCCCAGACGTGTTTAGTTTTTGCATTGTAACAAGTTGGGAATCAATTGTAAATTTCGAAAAAATTTTGCTTTTTTTGAAGAATTTTTTATTTGTTTCCGTAAAAGTGTCACTTGACGAAGACATCAACATTTCCTTTAAAAATACCAATTTCCATGATCAAGTTTTGGCTTACGACCAGTACAGATTTCCAAATTGTTTCACCAATCGTTCAGAAAACATGACTGACACAAGAGAAACATCATGTTGAAATTTGCATTAAAATATCTCAAATAGGATAAAATATGAAAATTTAAACGAACAATTTTTTGATTGTGCATGTGCGAAGACAGAAAATTTATAACTATTTTACTCGTATTTTTCTTGCCCGGCATATGTGGCAACCTACTAAAAAAAGTCCGGTTGGAAATCGCGAAATTTTCAAAAAATATCCACTATAAAACTACATATGTTATCAAATTTTCAATCTTTTTATTTGAAGTTTCTCTTGTGGCGGACAAACTTTCTGAATGTTTGGTAAAAGTATTCATATGAACAGAATTGATATTTTGGACATTCTTTTTAAAAATTATTATTTAGAATTAATGATGAAATATAAGTTAATTTTCGCAGACAGTAAATAAAAAAGGCAGCAGTAGAATAGGTCTATTTATCCTAGTCATTCATTCAGTTTTCTTGTTATTTCGAAGAACCTTTCAAAAGCGATTTTTCAGCAATCCATACATTTTGATTTTAATGTTACTCGAATTGGTAAGTTGAAATTTGAATATATTGTAAGAAAAATAAATTTTTAATAAGGTAGAATACTTTTTTGTGTATCTTCTGAAAATAATTGACTTCAGCTAGCATAATCATTACTAGTGTTTAGTATGCCCACAACAAAGCGAGTGTGACCATAACTGATCAAACCAGTCTAATTCAATTTATTTCAAAACTTATATTAACCATAGTTGAAAAAAATGGAAATTCACAGCTATAAAAGTGTAATTTCTAAGTTCTTACACCGTGAGAATTAGTTTTTTCCTTGAACTAAAACTGCAACATCACAGTTGAACAACAATCCAAATTAAAAAATATATATATAAAAAACTTTTAACCATGCCCATAACTACTCATTTCTCCTTTATAATAGGATTTTTTTTAAGCAATGAAATGATAGTTTTCACTATATTTACAATTAACTCTAAAGTAAAATGGCGACAAAATTATTCGCATAAATGCTTTCCGTTACAAATCTTGCTAATTTGAAAATTCCTATTCAAAAATACTCAACACAGCAGTTGGTGCTGACAATATCAGGAATGAAAATGCATAAAATTTGTTCTACTCGGGGTAAAAACATTAGTTAATCATGTTAACAAGATTAAACATCCGAATCTTGATGCTTATCCTTTTACTAGTTCATTATTTTCGAAATATTCACATTCAAACTGACTTTTAATTTAATTTAACTACATCCACGCTCTCGTATTTTTTTTAATTAAATGCAATCATCCACTTTGAAAACGTATGAAATTTTTGCCACTATTAATTGCTCGATACAAGACAAAATTAATATATGCTTGTCATACAGGTAGTTATCAAAATAATGGAAACACCTATGAATAAAAGTGACATTTTTGAATGTGCTACGAAAGTAATGAAGAACAAAATTAGGTATCTGATTTTTTTTATATATATATAAATAGCAATGTACATATTTTGGTTGTACATGGTGACTTAATTGAAGTTCTGGAAGACTTGGATTATTTTCAAGCACGTGAAATGTCGGACCTCTCAAACTTTAAAAGAGGCCAAATTGTTGGAGCGCGTCTAACTGGTGCAACTGAAATATCTCAGCTTTTTGGTGTTTCTAGATATACAGTATTCGACAGCCTACACACAGCGCGGTACGACAAGCATGGCGAAGTGAAATAGTGAACGGAAAGAGAAGCTCAGTGAAAGTAACCGACGGATATTGAAGGTGATTGTAATGTCTAAAAAGCGAACAACAGCAGCAAAGGTAACCACAGAACTTAATCACCATATGGATTCACCAGTGTGAGTGATTGCAGTCAGAAGGCCCCTTTATTTACCGAACATTTACAGCAGAGTAGTCATTCCCAACATACTTGTCACAGAGTGTTTCCATTATTTTGATACCTACCTGTATTAATCCAGCTTTAAGTTTGAAATTGCTGAAACATGTGAGCAAAGATAAGTTGTTTAATTTGTTTGTTTTTTTATAATCATATTTTTCTCATAGTTGAGAAAACCAAATGTTCACAGTTTTAAATTTTCCCCCTTTTATATATAGGTTAGACCTACCAGTGAACAAACACTTATAAATTTATTTTCATTTACCAATAAACATAGCATCATTAAAAAATGTAGTTTCTGCCACATGACAGTAAAACTCATTAAATGATGAATAATGTGAGAATTTTCATGGTTCTGAATCCAGGCTTGGGGGGGGGGACTAAAAAAGGTTGCTCGACTCGGTGAATAAACACTCCAACCAGTGGACAAACACAGCATTTTCTAGTCGTTTTCTTTCTTTAAATGGGCAGAAAGGAGTTACTACTGCTAATTCATCTAAGAAAATGTTTTTAAAACTTATTTTTCTCAAAAAATAGGAGGAGTTCCTTCACTGGTCGGTCTACCCTACACCTACTTATGTTAATTTATATTAAGTTATATGTTGCATGTAAATTTAAAACAGAAATTTAATCTATCAATTATTTTTGGATAAAGATGTTTTCTAGTAATTTGGAAGATGTCTGTTGTTCGTAATTTTGGGACGTTATTACAAGACTTTACACAAAGAAACAAGAACAATATACTGTAGGCAAACAAGTTGGTAGCTCAAGACTCTACCGCAAAGCTGACTAGGCAACTGTCTGCTCGATTTGGTAGCTAGTGTTCATGAGAACACATATCAAATGGAAAACTGCTTTTTTTATTCATTTTTTAATTTTTGCAGTGTTGTTCTCTTCTTAACGTTTTAAAATTTTTAAAAAGTAATACAAAGCAAATAAAGAAAATTTCAGAAAAAATGAGAAAGCACAAAACTTGCAAATCAGTGGGCAACTGAGCCAACGAAAACATAAAATATTCACGCTCCGAAAACTTTGCTCAATCATAATAAACTAATAAAAAGTTTTAAATTGGCGTGATTTTAACAAAAATAAAATTACATCACAGTAGTTTCAACTCCCCTTTACCCACTTCACAAAGCCTTAGTGACCCTTAATTCCCAAGATGGAAACAAAGCTGAAAGAAGAAGCTATTTCTGGATTTAAAGGCAAATGTGCTGGAGGCGTTCAACAAAAAAAAATTGCTTCGATACTGTTGAAAAAATGGTATTAAAAACATTATTTTGAAACACATTTTCAGCAAGCTTTAAATTTCATTAAAAACTAAATAATTTTTTCGGATAAGAGAAAAACATATTACCTTATATTTTTTTTCTTATATAAATGCTATTCATTTTACTTTGCAATATTATTTATGTATTTGCAGTAATTTTTAGCATGTCTTTCATAAATATAATGAAAGAAAACTTATGCAAAAATATTGAAATGGTAGATTATTTCACCATCTAAGATTACAAAAAAATAATTTTGTAGTGAAAAGATATTCTGTGCAGTAATGAAAAAAAATGATCTTGTTATAACATTTTAATTAGAAAACACGCCATTTTTTTTAAAAATAGTTTACATTATCTTACGCAATAGTTTGTTCAAGAGCCAGTATTTTTTTAAAGAATCAGGCAGTCTGATTAGTTAACGTATGTTTCATTTCAGTAAAATGTTCAGGATATGTTCTTTAATTAAATATATTAGACACGTGTTTTTTTATTTGACCAAAAAATTTTTCTCATAGTTTTGGGAGTTCAAAATTGGACTTCAATTTTTTTTTAAAAGAAACATACCAATTTACATTCTCAAATTTACTTTTCGCCCAAACGTGAACCAAGGCACTGACAATTATTCTGTGTTCTCTGTGTGTGAAAGGGGGGAAAACCTGTTTCAACTTATAAACAAAAGCTGCGTATTGATTACACACTAGCAGTACCCGCACGGCGATGCCTTTGCTAAGAATTTAAAGAAAATCCGTTGACTAAAAAAAATCCACGCCCCCCCCCCCTCCCTATGTGAAACGATAATTTTTCTTCAACTAAAATGCGTAAACACCTTTTCAAAAAACCTATTAAAGTCTCTTTAAAATTTAAAACTATTCCCCAGAACATACAGAAATATTAACAGTACCTTCAAAACTCAAAATAATCCTTCAACTGTATAGTTCATCGCTTAACGTGCGGTGCCAAGCAACCTCGCTACTTTAAACCTGCTCTTTGGCGCTTGAAGCGGTTTTTTTCTTCAATTCAAAATGTTTCGCTAAATAAACAATACCTATAATAAAAACGTTATAAAGAACAATCACAATCGAATAATACGACAAATCAAATTATTTTACTTAGATAAGTAATTATCTTCAATTATAAGAACAACAACAAACGTTGAAGAAATAAGGAAAACACAGGAAAAATCCTACAAAATCAAATTAGTACCTAAATATCGAAAAAAAAAGACGTATTCAAAAACATGTTCTCAGACCACAACAGTCACACAACAGCTAGCCGACTACGTGTCTGAGCCGCGCGGCATGGTTCCTCGCAATCATCGGCACTGTCAGTCGGCACCCTCTCGATGAGTTAACTTACCTCGCCATCTACTAGGAATTCATAAAACTAAACTTTCCCAGTCACCTATTAAAAGTTCATAGAACAAAACAATAAATTAAACATTTAATTTGCAATCACAAATCTTTCGGTTAATCCAGGTTTTAAAAAAATTGACTACAACCTTCCTCAATAACATGACTATTCATAGCCCGGTCAATTTAGACATAAAAATAATGATCAAATAACAAAAATTCCGACAAAGTCAAATTTTTGTAGGTACCTTGGCTTTACTATTACAAATAAGGTGTCAAAAGTCCCTGTCGATCCTATGTCTGCTAAAAAAGTTATTCGGGGTCAAAGGTCAAAATTTTAGATTTTTTTGCATTTTTCTCAAAAACGGTTAGTTTTATCGAAAAGTACCTTAGACCAAATTTGCAGATCTCAAAATTCTCTATAAAAATGGTCCTTATGATTTTTTTCTCTAAGACCAAACCATTTCCCATATATTGCGTACTCTCAAAAGACAGCCAGTCATATACAGAATCCCCTCTTCTCGCATGGCCTTGAATAACATCTGGCTATTCTAATCCGTGTGGCATCGTTCACGTACCCGGAGGTGCCCAATCCACTAAGGGCATGGGCGCACACCTCAATATCGTGGAGCCCCCTCAAAAACAAGAGCCCCCCTCCAAAAACTGAGAAAAATCCCCCTCAAAACAACCTCCCCCCCCCCCTTTAAATGTTTTTTGAGCTCTCAAACTGTAACCACATTTCATACAATAAAACATAATTTGGCTGGCGAGTCGCATTATTATCTTGACTCCAGACAATGTTTGGCCTTAGTGATACATTGTACGTAAGATTTCTAGATTCTAAAATCCATCTCTCTTGGTTAGACAACAAACTGTGGTTGACGCTTCTTCATCTAATTTTGCGCGTCGTCCCACTGCTTTAGTATAACGTGAGGTATTGGAAATCATATAATTCAGTAGTTACGCCCGCAAACACCATTTCTTTTAATGTTTTATCTGATATTCCTTTTTTAAGAAGATTATCCGAGTTTTCCCACTTCTGCTTATCAAAGAACTCAAGTTGAAGTCTGGAATTGTAAATTTTCGCTGTACAATCGAATTCTTCAAACTTGCCATCGTACTATGTTTGGATCATCAGCTCTTGTTCTGCAAACTGGTTACTTTGAGAATCTAAAAAATATAACACTAGGCATTGCGGATGACCATCATCAGAGAACTTGTTTCGAGACGGATTACGACGACCAGTTCGAAGATGGACAATGAACATTCATAATTCCAGATTTCAATTTTGAAGCTGAGAGACTACTATGAGCTCAATGATAAGCAGAACTGGTAAAACTCGGCAGCTCCCTCTTTCAAAAAGGAGACTTTCAATAAAACATTAAAAGAAATTGCTTGATGGCGTACCTACTGAGTAGTATGGCATTCAAAATCTCACATGTCATACTAAAGCAGCGAGACGATAGGTAAAAGAAGAGAAAGAAGTGTCAGGTACAGTTTGTCGTCTAACCAAAAGGGATGGATTTATTCGATTCAGATTAGAATCTAGAAATATTAAGCCACAATACCATCAAGCCACAATTTCAATCAAGACTGAAAATTATGAGAAGCAAAATAGTTCAACTCGCACGTCAAACTTACGTTTTATTGTAATCAATGTGGTTACAGTTTGAGGGTTCAAAACCCATTAAAATTTCTTTAGCAAACGTCTTTTGTTTCAAAATGTGACTTATGTGGGCTGTTGCAAGCCACATTTATATTTTAAAATTTTTATACTTAACCTTTGTTTTCTATCATAGGTAAATTTGACATTTTGAGCCAAAGTTATGGGCTAAGTGGAGAATTAACATTTTTTTTACTAGATAAGAAATGCTTTTATTGCTCTTTTTTTCCGTATCTATGTAAGAATTAATTTAATATGAAAGCAAACTTTTACAAATCATAACTTCTAATGTTTTTTCTCTAAGTACGGAGCAACACTGTGTCAATCAATTCTGACACTATATTGGTCAAATTCAAGATTCAACGCATGTGTGGAACTTTAAAATACAGTTTATTATTAAAATGATCTTATGCAATGTGTAATTTACACAAAAATCCTGCTCTTAAGAGCGATAACATCAAATTTATCAAATTTTGATATTTGATGAAATTATTGTAACTTTTCCCAGTTTTTATGCATTTATAGTCAACTTCAAGGCGGAGCGGCACCTCAAGATATTGTTTGCGGTTGAAATCCTTTTGCATAACCAAATATCTCTACAAAAGGCAACTTTTCCGGGCAATTACTTAGCTTATCAGACTTTGATTTTTTTTTTCAATCTACCCTAATGAACATATCCAGTACTTCAAAAGTAGTCCACCTCGTACTAGAGCGAAATTAAATGAATCTGAATCCAGCTTTTGTTGTAAAAAACACTGCTTATTTTGTGACGAGGAAGCGGATGAAGAGGTTGAGAAGAACAAAACGCAGAATTATCGCAGAAAAATTCAGAAATTTTCTACACTTGCATTCAAAGAATCCCTTTATAAAATTAGCTAAAGATCGTTCGGAAGTGTGTCAAAAACTGCCCTTGCACGTTTTAATTTTGAGTATGATTCAGTCGCTGCTTTATGAATATTTCTGCAATAATTCTGCGCTTTCTTCTTCTCAGCCTCCTTATCCGCTTCACAGCCACAATATAAGCAGTGTTTTTTTAAAACAAAAGCTGGATTCAAATTCACTTAATCGCGTTACAGTACGAGGAGGACTTATTTTTGAAGTATTGACCTTGGAATTAAATCCTCACGTTGCTGCAGAGATTGAACTTTTCCGGGTGTATGATTTTCTGCAATCCACGCAAATTGTAATGGACTTTTGACTTTTTAAATAATCAGCATTCTTATAACTTCTCCCGACACTTGCATCGATTAAAGTTGGCATTCCACGACTGCCCAGCACAAGTTTCACCTTCAGTCAAAAGTTTGTTACAAATAAAGCAAAATTGTGACATTTTTCTTAAATATTGATCAGCACAAACAGTAACTTGTAATAAATACGTTTATTCACTCGAACTGCACGTTTAACTCTAAAAGAAGCATGTACGTCAGCCCACCTAGAAGGGGTCATGGCCCAGACTGCGCCATCGAAATTTTTAGGGGGATTGTTTTGAGGGGTATTTTTCTCAGTTTTTGCAGGGGGGCTCTTGCTTTTGAGGGGGGCTCCGCGATATTGAGGGGTGTGCCCATGCCCTTAGTGGGTTGGGCACCCCTAGGTATGTGAACGACGCCACACGGACTAGAATAGCCAGATGTTATACAAGGCCACGCGAGTGGAGGGGATTCTGTAAATGACTGGCTGTCTTTCGAGAGTACGCAATATCTGGGAAATGGTTTGGTCTTGGAGATAAAAATCATAAGGACCATTTTTATAGAGAATTTTGAGATCTACAACTTTGATCTGAGGTACTTTTCGATAAAACTTACCGTTTTTGAGAAATATCCAAAAAAACTAAAATTTTGACCTTTGACCGCGAATAACTTTTTTAGCTCACATGGGATCGACGGGTACATTTGGCACTTTATTTGCAATGCTAAACCCAAGTTCTCTACAAAAATTTAGCTTTCCCGGAATTTTTGTTATTTCCATTGTCTAAATTGACCGGACTATCAACACAAAAAGAATTTTTCTATTCGAGCCAGTAGTTTCTGAAATTAGAGCGTTCAAACAAACAAACGCACAAACTATTCAGCTTTATATTATTAGTATACATTAATTAAAGAAAAATAAACTGGCGTAAAGTCCTCACCAGAAAGTAAATCAAAAGTAATAAAGCAACAAAGAAACCTCTACTGGAAAAAATATGTTTAACTTTTCTAAGATCATGATTTCTGAACAAATCAGAACTCTGTAACAGAATGGCAGCAATAAAAAGGATGATATGAATAAACAACTAAGGACGTTTTAAAGTTCCTATATATATTTTTATTGTATAGTATATTACGTTTTTATTATAAATTTATCATGCTTGGATTTATTATTCATGATCTCATCCGTGATATGAGCTGTACGTTCATTGTCTTCATTTTTTACAGTAACCAAAACAACAAGAAAGACAACATTTGCTCAGGACTAACAAAAGCGAAAATAGAGGTTTTGCAGGTTAAACGAGAACACCCCGTATATCGTTTGCATAAGTTACTAATATTTACATATTGTCGTTTCAGATCAACGATATGATATCGAAGTCTCAGAATAATAGGAAGATATCCTCTGAGGTGACGATTTGTTAGTTGCTATAAAATGTCAGTAAATCGTATACCAATTAAACTTTGAAGAAAAAAAAATGTAATATAAAAACCGAAATTTAACATAATGACTACGCACAAGCAAGCACTATATGATACCAATATCTAGTACTTGAATCTGACATTAAAAAAAGATAAATATTTATTTAAAAAAAACATAGTCTGCTATGTTCTCTTCTTCTAGATTATATATGCAAATGAATTTCAGTAAATGACAGAATACATGGCGTTGGTGGCGACAACCATTATCTGTCAGCTGAAGGTTCTCAGCCAGCTTGGTCACATCGAATTATCATTAATATTTAATTACGCCATTTTGAAGGGAGAATTTTCTCCAGAGCATATTCTTTTTCTTCTAGCAACATATTGCGATGCGACTGCACTGTCACGATTGCAAAAGAAAATTGATTTCCCATTACAAGCCAAATGTTACTTTGTTGAATGATTTGTCTTCGATTAGAACTGGAATCTACACTTGCGAATTTACGTTTGCTTGTAAAGAATATGGATTTTTCTTCCTGCCGAAAGTAACAGATGGGCGTCGAAATCACGTGAAAATTAATTTCAAAACATAAAGAAGAAGGTAAAAAAATCATTTTCAGTTCAATGTGACTTTAGCTGAAGGTGAAAGAAAACTGAGAAAACGCACAAGTTTGTATAAATAGTAGAAATTAGTTTAAAGGTAAAATAAGCCGAATGCAAAATATCAATAAATATTTTGCACTAGAATCTTATTTCCAAACTATAAGAAACCAATTCTTTTGAGTAATGCAGTTATAAATGAAACCGTAAGACAAAATCCAATTAAAATAATTAAATAGATATTCGTCTATCTATCTATCTACATACGTGCTCGCTCGCGCATGTGCGTTTGCTTAGTTGAAAATAACAAGTATGAAAATTGCAAAAGTATACATAAAGTATATGGATTTTTAAATCTTCTAAATCCCGACCTTTTACATCATCTATTAAAATAGAACACCTATTGACACCATTCTCAACGTCATGTAGCGGTAGCGTATAATTAAAGTGAACAAGTTCTGATAATTTATTGTTACTAAATAACCAATGTTATTTACGCTTTTTGTCCTGGATGGATTTTCTAAAATATGGCTAAGAAAACAAAAAAGATGCTTAAGAATTAAAAAAATATATTGCACTAATTGGCGAAAACTTAACTATTCGGCTTCATTTTTCCCAAGTGTTTTTAGATATGAAAATGGTTTCTGTGAAAATACAATTTTTCTGCCTGTAACTATAAAACTAGACTGTGTTTTATATACTAACGCTTTAATTGAAATCATCTGTTTACCAAGTTTTATAAAATAAATGTCTTTTGAGTTTGAAGATAAAACGACCTCCGGTTTGATTAGAAAGTCCAAAGCAGGAGCATATATTGAGTTGATAATATCCGTCTTGAGAAAATGAATAAAGTAAACCACCGTTGCACCTTCTCTGTTCTAACTAATTGAATTCCTTCCGGGGTCATAAATTTTAAGGAAGATCGCAAATGTCATTGGTGTTTTCGGATAACCATACAATAGGTGAACAAATAATGTGTTTATCCACACTTTCTGCGGTCCGATTGATTTGTTTAAGCGTTTTCATTCGAAAAGGTTACATTTTGTTTTATTAAAAAAACTCTTATCCAATTCAATTTTTTTAAACATAATTTATAAGTTTAAACCATAGTGTCACTACGAGTGAAGGTGAATGGTGCGAACCGCCCCAGGTCACACCTGTCGGAGGGGGGGGGGATTCAAAATGAGTTTGAAAAAAATATAAAACCTCTAATCCTGAAATAAATTCCAAATGTTCAAACTTTTATTCAATTTATCAAGTAGCATTACAAAAGGAGAGAGAAGAGGGGAATTTGTGACACCCTTTTGAGGGTCGCACTAAAAGTGGGTTTATGACTTTATAAAAAAAAATATACACGCATCAATTCAGATTATTTTCCAAACATTTCAAATTATACGTAGCAAATTATAAGTACAGTCGAACTCGATTTTATGAGAACTCTGATCTAGTGAAGAAATCAAAAGGATTTGGTTGGTACTATGTTGAGTCCATGGGAACATACTTCGCTTTTAACGAGCAAACCCCTGTTAAAGCATAAATTATATTATTCAGTAAATTATCGCCCTATAGCCAGGGCTAAGGCAGAAATACATGAATGAAATGCTGGCGCTGTATTTCATGAATAATTAAATTAATTTATAAAATTTCTGTTGATTCCCACCTCAGAAAAGATTAGTCTATATTTTGAAAAGGTCCTTTAACCTTTTGAATTCAGCCAAATAAAAAAATGTAAATAAAAACAAAAAACCCGACTGCGTAAAAGCCAAAAAAACTAAAAAGAAAAACGTATAAGCACAGTAGTTTAGAATGTAATAAATACTACTGAATAACTGCACCGTTGAAATAGTTTTATAACCGTACACTGATAAGACAAATCACAAATTTAAAAGCAGAATGGAAGGATCAACAGTTGGGGCCCATTCCTTTCTGATTCAAGGAACCCCGTAAAATTTGAACTAGGCTTAAAGCTACATGTGCTTGACCTTCGGCAAAAATGCGCGAACTTAAGTCAACCACAGCACAGCTATATAAACAGCCTGTATAACTCATGATGACGCGAAATCGGAAGCGTCGTCAGTCAAATATTTCTCGCAAAACTAAAAAAGCCTCTCAAGAAAGTACGCGTCGCGAAACTCAGTACCTTGAATCAAGGCAAAAACAAATGCAACATGTTAGAGATGAAAATCGAATTAGTAGACTTTCTTTCTTTTGGTGCTTATTGCGCGGGTTTATTTTGATGAGGACTACAATCTGAGTGTCTTGCCTTCGTTACGCATGATGTATATTTTTTATTACAGTACAGAATACATATAAAGAACACATGAAAGAATGTACATCAGAAAGAGGGGAAAGTACATCCGGAGAGAGGGTGCTTTGACCCACCGCCTCAAGTGGGAGAAGCAATCGCTAAGACCACTCGGCCACTGAAACCCCAATTAATAGACTTGGTAAACAAAAAATTCAGGCAGTGAAAACTACCTGCATTTGTCGCACGTAGGTAGCGTGCGACACCCAGCGTGCACCGATCCCCAATCGACAAAATAGCAACTGGTTGTTGATATGGTGAATTTTAATTACTGTCATGTGTTAAGTGACACTCCCAAGGTTAAGACAAATCGATTGACGTAAAGATTACCAAAATTGGCCAAGGCGTTTAGCCTGTAGAACGCCACATACGAACGGACATACATACATAGACTGTTAAACACATTACCTTCCTTTGCTTCGCGCACGCGCAGTCGGGTAAAATATAGAGATAAGGCAAAATTTCTGAGAACAACAGATGGCAGGGTTTTTTTTTTTTGGAAACTCATGAAGTAAAGTAGCATTTAAAAATTATATACTTGTTAAAATGAATGTTATATCATTTCCGAGAAATACTTCCTTAGATATTGTAGCTCAAATTATGAAAAAATAATGCACTCAAACACGATAACGACAAATGTGAAGAATTTTAAGTTTAATAGCCACCGGAATACTTGTCTTCTAAAGTGCAGAAAAACTTCAAACTATTTTGAAGCCACCGATGCAAAGGACGATGTTTTTCGGGCCACATGTTCCTCGAAAACAGTAACAAGAAAGAGACAGTAAGACAGTTCAAAGCAAATAACAAACTTCTTTAGTACTGTACAAAAATTTAAAAAAAATAAAAGAAAAAGAAAGCCCCTGTATTATTTTTTATAATTTTTTTCCAAGAACCCGTTTTTTACGATCACTCGGTTATAACGAGCAAATATCGCTTCGGAAAAGTGGGTCGTAATAAAAAATTTGATCCTGTTTGCGGGTTCATCTTTCGAATAACCTGACAGCATTCGGCTAAATATTCCACAAAGGAGGAGATAAGGATGAATATTAAAAAAATATTACGAACTAGGTATTTGGAAGCTATTGACAGCTATTTAGCCTGCTAGTAGTTGATCTAAAGTCATTTTTGTCAGCCGGTGTAGTTTTTCATTTTGGTCTTAAATACCTTGATTCTCTGCAAATGCAGCAGGTAAAATTCAGCAGTAAAAAGGTGTATACTGTCGTGCTAAGCACAAAAGTTGTATCTGCAGTTGAGTTCAAAAAGAGAAATTGCCATTGTTTGCCACCATGTATTTGATCCAGATGCAACTTTTAGAAATATTTAACAAAATATTTCTCATTCACAAATGACCATACAATGTTGTATTTTGGTGAAATATGTTATAAAAAACCCCCTGGTAACAGTAACTCAATTTTGACAAAGATACATCTTCCGTGCTTAGCACGGCAGAATATTGTTAATAAAACGTACTTTTTTCTTTTAGACAAGCAAAAATTTTAAAAAAATAAGGCCAGCAATATTAAAAATCAGTCATTTATTTTCATGGTACTAGTTCCATAACTAATTGCTGAGCATAAGGATCATTCCCCATCAAATCAAGGAAAAAAAATCACTTTTCAAGTCGAGAAGTTTAATTATATTTTTACAAGTTTGGATCCATCCATTGAATGGCGTTAATTTTTTGTGAGAGACCGCTTAAAGTACTCCAAAAATGGCAAATAATGAAGTTTTGGTGATTGAAAAAATTGATTTTTCTCAGCGGTTTTTATTTAATTAAAGCCGCTGCTAGAACGAACTGCCTGTGCTAGCAATGTTCCTCAAGGGAAGTAGTTCATGATGAACCATTTAAATTGAAATTAACTTATTGCCGTTCTTTAAAATTTAGATAAAACGGAATAAAAATTCAAGCTTTGGTTAAACAATACAAAATAGCGATATTCAGAAAACTTGACAGCATACAAGAGAAGTACAATACTAAAATTTGAAATTGAAATATTGAAATTTGATAAAATATGGACATTTAAAGCGATTATTTTTCACTGCGCACGCGCGAAAGATAGCAATTTTTAACTTTCTTAATCTAAAACCCAACTAGATTCCTCAAGTCATGATAAAATTGCAGTTGAATATCTTTAAAATTCAGAAAGTTATCAGCGATCTAATGAGCCGAATTTCAATTGTTCTTGGATAGACGACGCATCGTCAGGGATCGTTCGCAACATTTGCTTGCAATAGCTCAGTGTGATTCATAAGAACAGATTATTAGCGAACGATCCCCCACAATGAGTCGCCTATCCAAGAATTAATGGAATTCGGCTCATTAGATCGCTGATAACTTTCTGAATTTTTACAATATTCAACTGGAATTTTATCATGAGTTGAGGAATCTAGTTGAGTTTTTGATTATGGAAGTTAAAAAAAGCTATCTTTCGCGCATGCGCAGTGAAAAATTAATTCCTTTAAATGCCCATATTTTTTTCAAATTTTCAATATTTCAATTTCAAGATTTAGTATTATACTTCCCTTGTATGCTGTCACGTTTTCTGAAAGTTTGGTAAGCTTTGATGGACAACTTTGCGGGTTATGAACCTAAAAACCTTAAAATAAAATTCGTAGTTTTGAAAAAAAATGCTTATATCTTCATGAATATCTGTGATACTTGTTCAAAAGCATGTAAAATAACTGTTTATAGTAAGCTAAAAAAATTCAGAAATTTACAGCTTATTCTCAGCTATTTACGATTAATGATGATCAAAAAACCTTTTTGTTACCTCAATTTGTTACTGATCCCTGAAACGTAAGGGTGATATAGCTTTTATTGGAAAAGGACAGCTGGAGCGTGCCTTTTATGCGACAAAAGTTACAAAGCAATTGGACTCTTATTTCTTGAGAAATCTGTAAAAATGAATTTTTTAAAGTGTCCCAATTCTTTTGGTCATATACAGTAGATATAGATTTTAAATTCAAGTCACTTTAACAACCCTCCCAACCTCACCCCAAAGCGAAAAGGCAGCGTATGAGAAAAAACACACTTCCTTCTCTTAACTTTACACCAGTATATTCTACATTTAAATCTAAACAATACATGCGCTTTGATTAACTCTGAGTAAATATCGTAAAAAGTAAGCTAATCAGGATCTAAAATCGAATGAAATACGTTTTCGCACCTGGAATTCCTGCGTGTTTCACAAAAACCTCAACGTTTAGAAATCTTTCTATCATATTTTTTTACAAATTGTTTTTCAAAATAAGTATATCTGCTTAGTTTAATGCAGTTTTGTTGTTACATTGAATAAAATTAAATTAGTTATCCACTAATGAATACCTCAGAATCTTGAAACAGAATGAAAAGTATTTCTTTTCTTCTTAACTCTAGGGAAATAATTTTGTCCGTATTTTAGGATTGTTGGACGTTGAAAAAATTGAAAGCTTTACTTTTACACAGCAAAATGTAACATGCCCGTTAAGGATTTGGTTGTTTTTTTATTTAAAGAAAAAACCGTTTCATTAAGACAACGCTTGAAAATGAATGCACTGATTTTGTGCTGGTCATTTTAAAAGTAATGCATTTTTTCGAAATAATGTGTTTATTAGTTTGAAGTACATTTTTGAAAATCAATGCAGTTATCCTTTTTGCTCATAAGTTGTACCGGCGGTAAAAAGATCGGCTAAAAATGGAGTTTGAGAATATTTTCCTTAAACTTTGGGAATGCGTCAGGGAGTTCCCGAGTTTTTGGCTGTTCCGGGTATGCATCGCGAACACCAATTCATTTGATTCTTGCTCACTATCGTGGTATACGTCTTTTGAGAAAAGATTATAAAAATTTACCTTTAAAAATATCAAATGTGGGCCATAAAAAAAATCATTTTACACATTGTGCGAGAATTTTGGTTCGCAAAAAGCAATACAAATATCGTGGTAAAACAACGCTTAAGAATCAATAACTTTTTATGAATTTGTATTAGTTTTTATCTCTATTATTTTGAAAATAATAGGTAAATGATAATAATAATAATCTTTTGGTGAGTGTATGCTAGGGTGGTTGAAAAAACATTTTTTTTCAGCTAGAGTCCAGGACACCCCCTATTTTTTTTTAATAGACTTACTAATAGTACTAAGCTGCAAAAGTTTTAGCTTATTACGCAAATTTTAAGAGAGTGTTCAATGACCCTTTAATTTAACATTAACCGTAGCATTAAAAATGCCAGAAATTTAGAAACATTTAATTTGCCCAGCTGTTTTTCTTCTTTTTTTTTTTTGGATATTTTATTGCAATGCATATGCATGTTACTAGTGTATATTATAATATGTAGCATTGTTTTCAGTTCAAGTTATTCTTTTAACCCCCCTCTCTATACTTATGAAGTTTTGGGGAATGGGTTGAGCACCCTCTTTCAGTTGAAATAGGAAGCTAAAATTCTTCCAGTATATTACTATCCACAAATCTAAAAATATTGAGAGGTGTCCTGTTATCTAGGAGAAACTTTATTTTTTACGTGTATTTTTGAACCGCACTAGTGTATGCGTTTTGTTAAAATAATATCGACCTTACCTAAAAGGTATTTAATACGTATTACAGAAAAAGAAAAGTAAATGTTCCTAATACAAACGGGGGGGGGGGGTCGGAAAAACTAATAAAAACTAATTCTTTTTTGGAGGGGTGGCAGTATTTATTAAGCAAAATTTAAGTTTTCGTGAGCTTTCCTAACTTTAAATAACTTTGCAGGAAAAAAATGCTTTAGAATTTTATTTTAAATTATTTAGGAGTTAAAAAAAGTGTTGTGTCATTCCACGGAAAACGGTAACTTTATCCCGCATGTAACGCCTCATACATTTTGTTAACAATAACTAGTTTAAAAGAGTAATGATAAAAATGTTATTGCTTAACAAATTACAAATGAATGTGTGATTCCATAAGCAAAGATTGTCATTATTTATTTAATAATTTCTTTTTAATGAAATATATGAACCGTCACATGCAGGACAAAGTGACTACTATTTCGTGGAATGACCCAATACATATTTTTTTCAATATCTTAAACTATTGTTTCTCAAGAAATGAGATCTGTTTCCTTTACATTGAAACCCTTTCTCTCAAAATCTACAATTTATTATAACATTGATACATTAATAGAGCAAAAATATGAACTAATTTGTAAGCAAGTTACAAGCGGTTGACTTTGGATGCACGTGACGCATGCAAAAAAATTAAATTTTGAATAACAAGATTGCTTAATAAAAATGTAACTGTGTCAGAAGTATCTTTATCAAATGTATCCAATGTAAAGAATCAAAAAATTTGCTTACCCCTGTTGTTTAATTGAAATTTAAGAGTTATGACAAAATGTTAATGAAATTTAAGTATCTTTTTGTCCCGCACGTGACGTTGGAATTGCCATATTTCTAATTAACGTATAGTTTGCTTTTTGGGTGTAAGTAGGTTCTAATATGCAAGCTCAGTAACTATGATCTAAAATACAATAGCTACTGTGTGTTGTTCCGGACAAAACCCATCTCTTTTTGTTGTAAATGTAGAATGAGTAAAGGTCCCTGAATGGATAGCGTATGAGAACGGGGAAAAGGAGAAGTATTTTATTTGATAGAATTCAGACATTAAAACAAAAGACTTTCGACTTTAAATAAGGTTTTCATTTGCGATAAAAGATAAATTTCTATGTGCTTACTGTCGCAGTTACTGCTATTTAAAATGCAACATTTGCAGTAAAATAACTGCTCAAAATGACTACATAGTAGTTCGGGGAGTTCCTTTTTTTTTCTTTTCGTTTAAATATTGAATAGGCAAAACATTCCAAAAGTGATAACGAATGTTTTATGTCGTCTTCTTTGATTCTACTATCTTCTGCATTTGCATAATTGAAGGTGCTCTTAGTCAAGTCTTATGAATCCAAATTCATAAGTTTCTGCGTAGTATTTCAGTCATAATAATTAATATTTTGAAATGGCTTGAAAATAATCTTTTACTATTTTTTTTTTAATTCTGAACGAGGTTAAATAGCGTCTTAAGTGATAACGGACATTTTATGTCTTACTTTCAGCTCGACAAACAGGTGTTTTAATTTATTTACTTTTTTATTTATTTTTATTTTTTTTATTTTTTTTATTTTTCATTTAAAAAATATTTTGTGTTCTTTGCACGTGCATTTATAAATTGAACCTTCAATAAACTAGGTTAATAACTCAATACATTTCAAAAGTTTTAGTTATTATTTATTTTTAAATTTTATTTTTTGAATACTGTAATTATAGTCAGAATTTTCGAATATTGAAATAAAAGAAACTTTTAAAACTAATTCTTACTCTAATAAACGTAAAGTGAAATTTTTAATTTGAAATAGCACAGCTCCTCCCCCTTTCTTATGAAAACTATTTTTATAGTTATTATTTTAATTTTGATATGGCCAAGAATTGAAAGATATTTTTACATGTAACTACATATAAAACACGATCTTTTTCTTTTTTTTTTGGACAAAAACAAGAAATCTGTGATTAAAAAGGTTTTTCATCTGTACTAATTGTTATTCAAATATGCTATTTTACAAAGCCGAAAAAAATACGAGTACATAAAAAAATAAATGACGAAATATTTACTTCTGAAGATTATTTCTTTCGGCCATTTTCAAAACTACGTTTAAATAAAAAAAATATACAAACTAATCTTTTAGAAATAATAAGCTCTTAAATCGCTACTGACTTCAGTTTCCCCTAAAAGTGTGCTCATTTTAAAGTCAAAATAGCAATTTTAACATTGAGGATTCTAATAAAGCTATTTGCATATTTATAAAGGATACAAATACTGATTCTATAAAAACGTAACAACTTCTAAATCAGTTGCATCACGTCGTTTGGAGATATTGAATTTATTCTTATTCCACTGGGAAGGTCATTTCAAACATTCTAAATAAATTCTTTCTAACCACAATGGTAACTATTCAGTTTTCAATTAATTTATTTTCTGAATCAAGTTTACATGAGTTATAATGCTTAGCTAACGAACATAATTGGAATTCAAAAGCTAATTTTAAATTTATGTGCGGTTAGTTGTGGTAACAGGAAATATGGAGAAAATTAAAACGAACTTGATTCTCACACGATTGTTAATTTTTACCTGTCAGTGAATGAGGACTAGGTAACATATAGAAGAGATTCTGAGAATCTCGCGTTTTTGCAAAAACATTTTTGAGCGTCATCACAGTCTGCAATTAACCCTGTGAAAAAAGTTGTATTTTTAAACCTAGTGCTCTCCCATTTTTCTCTTCAGCAGGTCTATAAAAGCAATGTAACTGATTTTTATCTAGTCTTACTTACGGGTTGCATACGACCTACGGGATACAGACTTTGTAGTGCTGGTGTTGAACTTCTTAAGTTTCTAAATTGCTTGCATATAGTACGATTATCTACCTCATAGGGCAATAAATGGCGTGTTTCTGTTGACCCCTAGTCTCTGGAGTGAATCTCTGGAGTGAAAGGAAACAACCGAGGGTAAAAAGAAACGTGATTTCAACAAACAGTCAAAAAGTCGAATCTTTCGTACCCAGTTACAGTGAGAGAGTGTGGCCTCGGAGACAATGAACAACATTTTATGTCTTATTTCAGCCATGACAAATGGAATAACCTAAGTCTGAAACATTGAAATACTGTTTCCCTTTACCAGACCCTAATTACTTTACATTTATTTTAAAACTACAATTGAGGCAATAAGAAGCAAAGAGATGCAAATTCATTTACAAGTTTCGAGAAAATGCGTTTAAAGTTCAGATCCTGAGTAGGCTTTCATTAGAAAAGGTTTCTAAATCATGCTGTGTGAGAATTTCTCATACCATTTGTGCTGATTATCTCCAAATTTTACATTTTGGCACTTACATCCCTTTGCTTCTCACAATCTCAAATGTCAATTTCTGTGACTCAACATTTTTTTCTCATAAAATGTTTACTTCCAATTTACACATGTTGTATTATTACTCTCCATAAAAAGTAATTACAATCTGTATTCACCATAATACTATTTTAACTAACTAGTAAGTTACTTAGCCTTTATCTCTACCAGAGCTTTCAATAACCAATTAATAGCGTTAGGTCAATACTCTTTTTAATCGTCCAAATGTGGAACTTTTAATAGTCCAAATGTGGTAACAGTTCATCGACGTCATACCAGGGACTTAGGTAGAGTTTAGAGTAAGAATGATTGTATTAATACCCGGTCTTGTATTATTTTATCCAAGGTACTATTACTTGATTTTGATGGATGAAGGCTTCGTCCTTTACAGTGATAAGTTCTACTCTCTGATTGGAGGAAAGAGGGGGAGAAGTTTTAACTGTTGAGGATAATATTGTTAGTTTATAATGATAACATACCTTTTCCGTGTGAAATTCATTTTAAATTTCAATTTGTGCACGCAAAACCAGCAACAGCATCAATTTTTTTGTGTTTAGAAAAGTAAAACGTTCTACCCATTTCTTAAATTAAACTTTCAAAATGTTCCTCTGTCTTTTTTTTTCAGTTTCAATTTATTTTCACATCCTTATTTTTCCCACCTTTTTTTCTTTTTTCTTTTTTTTTTTTTCATATTTTGCGTCACCTGCTTAAATAATTTCAAGCGTCATCTAAATTGCGCAATATTTCTTTATTTTAACTGTTACCTAAATTGTTAAATTATGTTTCCTTTTTATGCTTTCCTTTGTTTTTAGGTTAGTTTAGAGGGTTAACTTCTCAAACCGCTTTGTTCTAACACATATTTCAAGTTCTAATATCATTTATTATTCCCATATATGGGCTTTTATGATCAAAACCCTCTTACGTCCCCCCCCCCCCCACCAACCACCAACCCACTCAGATGTAGAAGATAAATTTAGGATAAGCATGTGCATGGTGTGAAATGCAAAATCATATAAATTTTCTGTGAACCTCAAAAAGTTCATACGTATGAATGCATTAGGATAGGGAGGGGCTAGTTGCGCATAGGGTCACGTTGAGCAATCGATATATCTCGAAAACTATTCACCACACGTGTAGGCATCAAATTGCGGAAAGAAAGGGTTATGGGAGAGGAACTCATCGCGCGATCATCAATTGCAGCACGACAAATGAGCGAAGTATACGTGCACATTATTTATTTTGTGACAAAAAAGCAAAAAATTCATTTTCCGCAAGTTTTCGTCTGTATTAGTCCAATGTCATCTGTTTTCTGTCAGGCAAGTTTTATTCTTTCATACATTTACTGTACTTTTTATATGTATAGAGACTCTAGGTATAATTCGTATCGTTTTTTCAAAATCTCACTTTTATTTTAAGACTGGTTTGGGGTTAGTTGAGCAAGTATTGCTCAACTGACTCCCGCGACTTAAAACAAGAATAGTAATATATTTTGTGCTTTTGTTAAGATGCGGATTTATAAAAGGAAAACTAAGCGATGTTCTTACACTACTGACAACTTGAATAATACTCCAAAGGCTGTTAATTATGAAGGAAAAAGTGTGAATACCACCGCAAAAAAATTCGGTATTAAACACATGACTTTGACAAGATTTTTGTAGAAATTAAAAGGTGGTGATTTCTCCATGGGCGATGCAAAGCCGAGGCACGTTTTTTATACCCAACAAGAGGACTCTATAAAAAAAAAATACTTGCTGCAAATGGCATCAATCTATTACTGATATTCCCCAAAAGACGTCCGTTGCCTTGCCTACGAGTGTGCTGCTAAATTTAGCATTAAAATTCCATCCGCCTGGACTCCAAATTAGATGGTCGGAAAATATTGGCCGACAAAGTTTTTAAAACGAAATTCGGAACCATCCATCCGAAAACCAGAACCATTTCAGTTAATTCGAAAAAAAAAAAACACTTTAAATTTTGTTAATTTGTTACTAAAAGACTATAACTAAAGAGTTGATTATCAAACAGAAATTTTATTTAGTTATCATTTATCCTATGGTTCGGCTAAACATTATAAGTGCTCAACTTGCTCATACCTTAGCTCAACGTACCTCATCTATGGGGTACGTTGAGCACGTTTGACTTTTTGCATTCCGACAGTTGTAGCTCTTAAACGTGTGCTGTTAGCCACAAATTACTATGGACACTTTTGACAAGGGATACATTACTAATCCATCAGGTTGAATAACAATCTGCTCAAGTGAAAAATTGCTCAACTAGCCCCGCTCTACCCTACTGTTGCGGAAAAACTTGACAAGAATAAAAAAAAAAAAATTTCCCTTTTTAAATATGAAGTAGGTTTTTTCTAAATTTTCTTTATCAGTGCACCCTGTATATCTGCCCGAAATAAAAATTAAACTTTTGTAACATCGAAAGAAGCAAATAAAATGTTTATTGCAAATCTACTTTTTATTAGTCCGATCTTGCTAGCTAAAATATAAGCAGGTGTGATTCTTTTAAATCAAAATATCCTTTTGAGTCACATTACTGCATTTAACCTAAAACTGTTTAAACGAAGCAGGAAAATGAATTGTATGGAAACTTCTCGCTGTCACTTATAGTGGTGAGATAATTTAGGTAAGAACAGCTAAGACGTAGCAAGGAATAATCATTTCTTCTGCGTGTGTATTCCTTGAGAAAAGTGCTCTGTATATTTGATAAAAGTTCTCTGAAAAATATTATTTTAGATTTGATTATGTAGTCATAAAATTTATATTCAATTAAATGTGTTTAATTAATGGTACTGTAAATTGCATCACGTAAAACGCGCATCGAACGATTTTTTTTTTCTAGAACATAATTAAGAAATAAAAAGGTGACTTTGACAATACATTTTTAGCAATTAATTTTTCGGATAAATATTAAGAAAAGCTTGTAAGAGGCTTTCAGAAATTAATTACGCCTTTATGGTACTTATTCAACTTAAAATTTTCTTTAATGTTCCAAGACTTATCCAATAAGACACTAATGAGCGTAAGGATTTTTGTGTTATGCACTTATAATTTTCAGTTATTTCACACATTTCTTTAATTATTGGGACGATGTTCCTTAAACTTTAGCTCCAATATTGAGTATTATTTTAATGTTTACTCTCTCTGTTATTGAATTTGTTCTAAAAATTGTAATCAATTTTGCATTTTAAAAAGTTAATATTGAGGTGACCCTAGATATTCCAAGTGCGATTTATTTAATCAATTGTGTTAGATAAGATGTCATGCCACGGAATGCTACCTTTATTTGATCTACTTTTATGTAAGTGATTTCTTAAAAAAGATAAACCTAAATAACAGCATGAAAGAAAGCTCAATACTTCGTAAAAATATCGTAAATAAAAATAAAAAAGGAAATTCTAAATTAGTTCAATAAGAATGGAACTAAGATGATAGAAGTTACGTGGTTTGGGGAGAACGTTTGAACTTTTAACTCCAGGGTGATTCAATATTCTGAAATCCATTTCTTTCTGCAATTTTCATACATCATTGGGCAGTAGTGTAGTAGTCTACCATTGCGGAATTCCTGCTTTGAGCTCACGAACTTCAATGGTCAGAGCATCCCAGCTTTGAGAAACTCTATCTGTAGCCCTGATTTTATTTTTATTTTTTTTATTTTTTATTTATTTTTTTATTTATTTATTTTTTGTCAACATTAATGGTGTTGCTTAAAATTGAAAATAAGGAAGGAATAAAAAACTGATGAAATTTGTTTTGCTAAAAACAGTATTTAAACTAAGATGTTACAAGATCACAGTCCATTTTCTATAATATTTGAAAACGCAACAGAAACTGAGCTGCCATTTTTTCAATGAAGCAAGTAGGGAAGTTAGTAAACAATACTTTCTATAACTTATACGAAAATAAATGCTGAGTATTTTGTGTGGATGCTTCTAAGAAATCAAATGCATATTGGAAGTGCAATGGCAAATCTCTTAAAACATGATTAAGGTTTTACAAACGTATTTTGTAACGTAATATGTTTTTAGTGAGGAGAACAACCATGGAAAAAAAAAACTTTAAAAGATGCATGAAAACTGAAACAAAACGAAACTTTGATTTTTAATGTGCCCGGAAAGTATTTTAAAAAATATCTCTCCTGCATAAATATGGACTTTAATAAAATGAGTACATTTGTATCTCAATTTTAGGTACTTTTGTTATCTGCCAAAAAACGTTTTCATGTTTTACACAAACGAGTAAGTACCTAGAATAAGATCCCTTCTCGTTTTTATTGCCATAATAAAAGAAGTATGAAGATTTTTCAGTTACGTTGTTTTTAATTTCGCAGAACCGTTTGCAAAAATATAACGAATAATCATTTTGGCTATGCATTCTTTTTGGGTAAGACGTTAGTGTACGTTAAGTAAATTTCTTTTTTCGGCACTAAGTTATGTAATATTTTTTTTTTCAATAGATGAGATGTTTACATACAAGTACACTGACATTGACAAAAATACTTTTTTTCTCTTCAAGGAAACTGTCTAGTTTAAGTGACACATCGAAAAAAAACGAAGAATGAATTGAATAATTGTTGTGTCTACTTTCTTCTGTTTTTATTTTCGATGTTTCATTTCGATCACATTGTTTTCTGTACTTGACAAAAAAAAAGTTGAGACGGACCTTTTTTTAAAAGAAAAGCAATTTTCTTAAAGCATAATTAAACTAGTAATTTTACTTATTTAATGCATGTAGCAATTTCAAGACAAATGTTTAGAGTATAGTTATACAATAAAACATATCTATAATCTAGGGAAAACTGAAATAAAATAAAGCTGTCAAATCTTAAAGCGCGTATAATCAAAACCGCGTAAAATAAACCCGCGTAAAACGAGGGTCTACTGTATTTCATTTATTTTATAAAAGTGAATCCATCACAAAGCATGGAATGCTTAATGCATTTACAGTGTCATGTTACATTAGATAAAAGAAAATAGATTTCTTTCAGGAATTCCACACTACACATTTAATTATATTACTTTTAATTGACAAAAATCTTTACTTAAGTCTGAATTTATCTTTTTTATTTCAAATAGAGTCTTCTTTTATCACATCTGTGTTGCTTGACTTTGCTTGTGGTATGCCATTGTGATGTTTAAAAAGTTGCGATTATGTTTCATGTTTTTATCTACTTTCATGAACATTTGAGAAAAATCTTTGTTAAAGAAATTATTTCATAAGTTTTTCATTCATTTCCTTAAAATTTGCTTTAGATACTTTTAGTTATATTTTTAATATATTTTATTGAATGAAAAAATACAATAATTAATATTACGTTTGAACAGTTTCCAAAGACATATCACTAGAATGTTTATCATTACAGTTTCCAGATAATATGAGTTTTATTTTTCCTTATTAAGAAACAGAAATAGAGGTAATTTGCGCAGAATCGGATTGTTTCCAGGCGTGCGTAGTAAGCGGTTAGGATACATGAATATGCTGTGAGTTAAGCAAATTTATTAATTTGCCTTTAAACCAGCAATTCTCGACTCGTGGTACGGCGAACCGAGACTGTTCTTGTACTGGTTCGCAAAGAAATTTAAATGAACCTCAAAGATCCACGTAAAGAAATTGTAATTACAAAAAAGAAAGATAACGCCATCATAATAATCCTATGCAACTTCTTATTCGTGAATTTTCTAATTACTTTTAGTAGTTTTCTATTATTTTCAGCAATGCTTATTACATATGTATAATTATATTACGATGACTACGTAACTTATTCTTAACATTTAAATATTTTTTGCATCAGTTCTTTAACAACAAGTGAAGCTTTATTTATATATTTAATAATTCGCGCATTATTATTTTGTAAAAAAAGGAAAAACCCATGAGCCGTTCGCAAAAATTTTTCACGAGTTTTTACGGTCCCGGAGAAGTGTTTTTCTCCGCAAAGGAGAAAGAAACCTCACCAGTTTAAAAATCATATGCTTTTAGCGGCACACAAATGAAAGTTTGCTTTTTTTTTTTTTTTTTCATTTGCGGGGAAAAAAACCAAAGAAAGAAAAAAAAATAATAAGGGAAAAAAATCACCGTTTCGCGAGTTTTTTCTTAAAGTTCGGTCGGTCTGCGGGTCAAAAAAGGTTGAAAATGTTGCTTTAAACTACACTTAATGGTACCTTTTAATATGTATTCATTATGTTGCTTTGCTTTGTGTTTGGTTTTTGAGTAAAAATATTTCTTCCTTTATTTATTCTGAACACTAGTTTTTGGATTCATTTAACTCTTTTCTGATGACGAAAAATTGAATGCTTGACTAGAGTATCAAAGGACAGCCCATGAACTGTCAAACGTTTTTCCTGATTTTAACAGTTTACTTTTAGCGTTGTGTAGTTTTTTTTTTTTTTTTTTTTTTTGCTAGAGAAAACGTTGATGCCTTTCTGTTGAACCATTTTATGGTTTATTTGTGCCTTTAAAAAAAAAAGAAGGCTTACTCAAAACATTCAAAAAGCATACACAATGCATTCTCAAAAGATCTTACTCCTGTCGGTTTTGCTTTAAGTATGAGATTTGAAAATTTTCTTTTATGCCTTTATTTGTGTTAAACCACGTTTTGGGGTTAATTTTCTACTTTTAAAATGTTGGGATTTATTGTACGCTTATTGGGCGAACATGAAACACAATACACTTTCAATTAAGTATTAACGTATCTTTTTCTTTACTTTGGCCAAAAAATTGCTAGCTATCAAATTGGTGGACTGTTGAGCCATATTTGTTAGGATGCAGTATTTCACAGCATAAAAATTAGAATGCAAGAACTAAAAAACGTGCAGCGTCTAAAATACATGGAATGTAAAGAGCAATTTCTTTATGAACAATATATTTCTCGTGTTAAATCCGATATTTCATTCCCTAAAATTGTAAGTTACACCTTTAGACCTCTCCACTGCATGTTTTTCTCCAAGTAAGACACAAATCTTAACAGCACTACTCTTTAAAGAACGCGCAAAATGTTCGAAGCACATATTTCACGTCTGTAACTTTATAAAGTGTGTGTTATATTAAATATTCAAAAGCAAAAATCTTTCGTTCCGAATTTCCACGCTTGATTTATGTTTATGAATTCAACTCCGTTGAAATACTTTCACGGCTGAAACGGTTCCTTCACAGAAAATACGATTCTGTGAGGCATATTTTTAACGCTATCTATCTTCATTTGAGCATTAAAAATGAAATATTCTAATCCACGATGCTAAAATTTCCACGCGAAAGTTTCCAGGTAGCACCATTTTCTTTCAAATTACAAAATCTTACACATTAAGGAGTTCTTAAATCTACTTTATTCATTTGTTATATGATTCTTTTATTACAATTTAAGAAAAAATTTGACTTGATGTTTCTGTTTCTTTCGTACTTTGTTTTTTGTTTAAACCAGAATGACACTAATGAAGAAAAATAAAGAAGGTGTTCATTGCGTAAGGCACGGTAAAGAAAAATTATAACTCATTACGTACCAGAAAAAGCAAAACAAAATTGAATGGCTCGTGTAGTAGTTTTTAGTTGTTCTAATGACACGCTAATATGGATTTAGAGTGACAGTAAGACCTTTAAAAGCAGCGAAATGTGATTCCAGAGTATTAGATGATTCAAAGATGCATTGAAATTTTTATGCATATGGCATGATTAGAAGAGATTAGAATAAGTTGTCCTGAGATAGTTTCGAGTAATTAAAAGTTTTGTATAAAAAGATACAAAAAATTCAGGATTTGCGCAAAGTTATATTTGGGCGTGTATCTGCAAAAATAAACTATAAAAACGATTCAGAAATGTTTCTGGAAAATAACAAGCAGCTGATGTGCCCAATTTCTGCCAATAACATATCCTGCAATAACCAGGAACTTTTTCTGCTAAAATTTAGTAACCTTTCTGAAATAAATCTGGAAGCTTCCTGAAATATTCAGAGATGTACCCGTTTAAAGGCTGTTGTTTCTCTGGAATCTTAAGAGAAAACTTATGTAGGTTTAATATGACAACTAGGCACCTTCCTGATTCATCAAGACAGTTTGACTAACAGTATTGACAACATGGCCAAAGCTAAGACAAAATTGCAAGTAAGTATCAAATATTTTACTACTCTGCAATTCTTGCAAAGCTACATAGTCCGCGGACTTCTTCGCTCCCTTTGGGACGAGCCGTAATCGATCTGAAGCCGATACACTTTATAAATACGTTCAGATAATCTTTAAACTGGGAGCTAAAACTATTTTTCATAACAGTGAGAAGTCTGGTTTTGTGCAACTTGCAGCAATTCAGAAAACTTTTTGACATTCATACTTGATTTTTCCAGGAAGTGGATAAAAACCCTTGAGAAATCCCAAAACGTAACACAGACATACACAATAACGTTTTGGAGTTTTTTTACAGTCTCTACTATCTCTAATCGCATTGCTTTCTTTCTTTTTTTTTTTTTTGCAAATTTGTTTTTATGTTTCTTTTTTAGTTTGTTCATTGCGATACTTAGATACGCCAACAACCTGAGACAGTCAAACTGGTCCCTAAATGGTTCAAACAAAACAAGAAAAGTACCTCGCATCTTTTTCCAGCTATGTATTTGAATTTTTCCTAACCATGGTCAACGCAACTTGTAAAAAGTATGACTTGCATCACTATCATTCTGATCCGTCCATAAAATTAAATTACATTACTTTTCTGTAAGATGCTAGTTTATTATCATTTTTTTCTCAAATAATGATGCGCGTAAAAGTATAAAATTGATTTACTCCCAAATTCATGATGATTGTAAATTTCCAGCTAAAATATATGCAATACAAACAAAATTATGTGCTATAATGTAGTCAAGTTACACAAATTTTTAGAAGTTTTTCTCAACATTTTCCACACATATTTTACCGCACACCAACCTAATTCTTGGCATTCTTTGCGACAATACATAGAATTGGACAGCAACTTGAAACAGGAGGAAGTTGGAAATTGTCTTTTCTTTGACTTTGAGATATTGCGAAATCACGGATCCCCACAACTGCAAGACCTCCGCCCTAAAGCAAAATCCGTGTTTATAAAACACAGAACCCTCGAAACTACGTGCTTAGCACCTGCTTACTAAGTATATCTTGCGAAGTGGGAATGTGAAATGGTGAAATATTTACTCCGCTTTTAGTGGCACTTACCTAGTAATATTTTAACTACGTAGTAACATGTGTAGTCTATTCCAGTCAAGAAAAAATTACCTCAATTACCTCTTAAAATCAAAACTACAGGGTAATACATACAATTTTCAAAAATTGATTTTCAATTTGTAATATTTTTTGTAAGTCAAAAATTATTTCGATATTATCAAATGATAAAGTTCTTGTTATTAACACTTTAAATATTTATTGGGATCTTCTAATATTCGGTGCAGTATATATTTAGTTAATATTTAGTATTTTTAATATTTTTCACAATTAGTCAAGTGCACGCGGGCAAAGTGAAACAGTTCATTTAGTTTATTCATTCAATTTTTGACTTAATAACTTACGCATTCATTTATTAACTAATTTATTTACATTCCTTAATTTAATAATTCACTTATTAATTTATTCTTTCACTTCTTTTCTTATTCATTCACTATTTTACTAACTAATTTATTTTTCCTCGTGTATTAATTAATAAATTGGTAATTAGTTTATTGTTTCATTATCTCTTCATTTATTAAATTATCCTTTTATTTGCTCATCATTTTGTTCAAATATATTTTTCACAATCAAGTAAAAAATATTTCATTTAAAAAATATTTCGTTTTTCACTTTGCTAAATGAAAAAAAAAGTGAAAGCTTTCCACTTTTTTAAGGCACAATTTTACTGCAAAAATTAAATTTAAAAAAATGCTTCAATGCAAGTTTGATTATGAAATATGTACAATGTTTTTTTTTCTTCTCGCCAATCAATTATCAATGTTTTTTTCTTATTTTATATCGTCGCCTCAGAGCAGCAGTAGGATATCCTACTGTTATTGTGTATGCTGACGATGTGCTGTAATTTTTAAAACAAATTTCCAATTTGTTCATTTTGAAAAAGCTTAGTCATCTTAACTATAGGGTCATTCCATAGAAATGTCAACCTCAACCTCAGAATTTTTTTTTCAACAAAGCTCTAATTGTGACTTATCATTTCATTCAGCATACTTTCTAGCACATTAATCCAGTAACAGTTTGCAAAAATTTCATTCGGTATTTTTCTTCTGGCTCTAAACGTGCGAGGTTGTACAAAAGGCTTAAAATACGCTAAAAACATGCGTCTAAGTTTTCTTGTGTAACGTAAAAGTTTTTGCAAATTTTTAAAAGAACTATTTTTATTCTAAAAGATTAGATGTTGACCCAATAGAATTGACTGTTCTTTTTGCATACATTATAAGATAAGTATTTTAATTAATTTGGTTATTTCACTGAAAATATTTACGTTACGTTAGTCACGAAAATGAACTATTTTCTGCATAAAAACTAAACCAGATGATTAAACCAAACATCACTTTTTATTTTCTTACATCTATGTCAAATCTACTTAAAAAGTACAAAATATTTATTTTTGTATCAGTAGATATAAAATAATTAGTGTGACTAACGTAACATTTGAGATGTGACTAACGTAACAGTTTGCATGTGACTAACGTAACATTTTAAAAATAACTGCTAAAATTTAAAACTTATTTAATTTAATGTGCATTTTCATGAACAATTTTCAATAAGTAGGCATTCTATATTGATAAAAAATATAAAGAGTGAAAAATACCAGTAATATTACATTGTAGACCTTCTGTCTATTTAGAAAAAAATACTTTTTTAAAGGTCTTTAAAAATATACTTTCAATTTAAAGAATTATTCTTCAAAAAAAAAAAAAGGGTGAGTAAAGCAAAATGAGTACTTTGCTGAATGTGCGTGCATTCAACGCAAGAATCCAAGCTAAATAATTAAGAAAATAGAAAGCAGTTTTAACAAAGAAGAACGTCTATTTTTTAGAAAATACATCTCCACCTATTATTAAAATGAAGTAATGGCAGCTCGTTGGAAAACATTTGAAGATGTTACATGATACAGTGAGAATAAGCACTGCTGCCATATATTTCAGAAAATGCAAGAATCATAATTTAGAAATTCAAACATTTGCGGTGATATCCGGAATTAAAATTCATTCTGCAAAAATGTTTGAATATTTTTTTTCCAATGTTACACTTTGATTCAGGATGCACAACACTATTCGTTCGATGAATCAGTAAACCTTAAAAAATAATATGCCATTGAAAAGTACTAGGAGTTTCTTATGACGATAACTATTATATCTGCAGAATGCTAGAATTCGGCGAAACTATCAACTTGAATAAAGTTAATTTTTTAAAAGAGAGATATATATAAGATTTAATTAGCATAAAATAATATTATTCAGTTTGCAAAAGCAGTTTTTATTTATTTACTTTTTTTTCGCTCATTCAAATTGAGTTAATTGAACTGAATCCTTCCATTCAATTTTTTACACTAATGTAGAAAAGAAGTAAAGAAAGAACCATAATGCAACGCAAAGGAGGTTCCTAAAAAGTGTAAAAGTAATATAAGAGCAAAAGATTAATTACAAAAAGTTTTTTATATGCATTCATTGCTTGTTATCCGATGGTTACGTTAGTCACGTTACGTTAGTCACACACAGTTTTTCGTAAACGCACCATTAAGGGCTAAAAAAGATTTATGTGTAATAAATCTGTAGTATATTTTTAAAAATAGACTGTTTACCTCTTACAAATATATCGGCCAATGTTAAATGCCTGCGTAACTTTCAGAAAAATTTGCCTCGTAACATAAGCATTGTTTCTCAGGGTTGCAAAAATGTTACGTTAGTCACGATGCATTTTTTGGCAAAAAAATACATGCCAGCGCTTATTTTGCTTCAAATTCTTGGTAGAAATGAAAAATAGTCACTTTGTACATTTTAAATCTGCATATTAAATCAAAAAACATTTATTTTTACTCCCGGTGTAAGTAAAAAGAGTAAGAAAATCAGCTGCGAATGTTACGTTAGTCACTATGGAATGACCCTTTATCACTTTGCCTCACATTCTCCTAGTAAGCTGAAATGTGCTTAGCATTTGGACGATAATACTGCCGTAGAACGGTAAAGCGCAAAACTGCATTTTTTTTTTCTTCTTTTTTTTTTTTTTGGTATTTTTGTCTTTCATTGTAAAATTACTTATTGTACAAGCTTACTTCTTTGATTTCCGTTGAAAAAAAAACACAAAAAACGCTTCAAATTCCAGTATTTCCCTATTACCAGCATGGAATTCAAAACGCGGTTCTTCAACTATCTCAAAATCTAATTTCTGAAGATACTGTGTTTCACCTTCCTACGGCAGAATGAAGAGCTATTGTTGCCCAACATTATCTTCAGACTTAGGGGAGAATATTAAATGTTTACTGCAAGAAAACTAATTAATTTAAGCATAAATCTTTGAAGAATTGCATCCACATTTCCCGAAAGCTTATCGTTCAAGTGTACGAATTATTTTGAGCATTGATTTTTACAACGCTTAAGGTAGAAATTGCAATACGATGCAATAAAGGCTTCCCTTAAGGGTATTTAAATTATCTATTTAATTGATATGTTAAATGAAATGGGAAGGTAAAGTAACTTTCATGGGGATTCAAACCAATCAAGACATATGCCAAGGAAAACTGACATTACATTAGACTAATCCTGGTCCAATCTAAATAATGCATTAGCCGGAACAACTGGTCATTATAGCGTTCTTAATATCCTTTTAATCTAATGGATTCCTGCTGAAAGCTACAGAACGTATTTCCTGTTTCCAAAAAGCTCCCATGCGCATCGCAAAACATTTAATTGCTTGAATTTAAGTGCCAATGTTTAGTACTTCTTAAAGATTGAAACTTCCTGCCCTAAAATATATTTCCCCTAAAATATAATTAAAAGATTAATTTCATTGTAATATTCATATGCTAAATACAGTGTGAAAGGGCATAGCTTTGAAATTTAAATTTAAGTTTGATATAATGACCTATAATGACTTCATATATACAATGATTATGATAACAATAACACTTTAATATTACCTGCTCCCATACGCATCACAAAATATTTAATTGCTTGAATTTAAATGCTAAACTTTAGTATTTTTTTCAGATTTAGACTTTGTGCCTTAAAATATAGATCCTTGGAAAAATAATTTAAAGATGAATTTTATAGTAAAATTCTACAGTATGAAAAGGCACATCTTTGAAATTTAAATTGAAGTTTATTATAGTAACTCCATATAGGGGAGACCGGGGTTAGTTGTTACACGGGGTAAGTTGTTACATTCGAATTTAAAAATAACCGCCAGGAGAAACTGACTTTCCTTGTAGCAGAAGATAGCACTCACACATTTGCATTCCCTGACAATCACTGGAGTGCTTGCAGTAAGTAACATGAAGATTGTTTAAGGAAAACGGTTTTTTGAGTCTGGAAGTAATTTTTCTTTCCGCTGTTATTTTTCTATTTGTGACGAAGCCGTTGTAGATAACGAATTTCTGTACCACGTGAAAGCCTACATTTTTAGGTAAGTGCTAACATATTTAAAAGTTTTGCACAAAGATATAATACCAGTAATATGTGCCAATAACTAAAGTGGCGTCGTATGGGGCAAGTTATTACAATTTTGATGTGGTTAGTTGTTACAAGTAACAACTTGCCCCATGCAAGTTTTAATTTAATTTTATGTTTTCTTTTTAAATGTGATATAGCGGGGGACTATAAAACAAGACGGGCATGGGCAAAACACCTAAAGAAACATACCTGGATGTGGTTAAAGAAGTAATTGAAGGTAGTTCTTTACGAAAGGCAGCCGATAAATTTCATGACACTAGAGAGATTCTGTAGTAAGATGAAAAATGCTACTGGTGGTAAGTTTTATTTCTGATCTGTTTTATTGCATGATTTAATTCATATAAAGTACTGTAGTTGGATGACAATAGTAATAAAAGTAATAATTCTGATCTCTTTCATTCTATGATTAATTTATTGTTAATATGTATGGTTGAATAAATAATAATAATAATTACAGCAACGATAATAATAATAAATAGTGTATTATTCGAATGTAGGTCTTTCTCCAATGCTGCAGGAGTGCAGAAGTGAAGACGGTTCGCAAGCGGAAACCATAGGTCAGCGCCACTTTAATAGATACACCAATAAAAAATGTTTTGCAAGCCGAAGCTGGGAAACAAAGATCTCTGAAAAGGAAATTGTGTCTAACAGAGAAGAAATCAACAGACACAAAGGCAAAAAAAAAAAAAAAAATGCAAAAAGGTGCATCCAAACAGTGCGTCCTTCGGATGAAGATGATGAAGACTGGTTCTGCATAGAGTGCTCTAAACCGTACTCAGAATCAAAAAAAAAAAAACAACTAAACGGCTTCAATGTCGTAATTTTGACACATGGGCACATGACCTATGTGCTAAGTTTGATAAATTATTTCCTTGTAAAAATTGTAATTCGGACAATGATAATGATAGTTTATTAGAATAAGTCATTAATGAAGTAAACTTGTAAAGCCAAAAAGTTTTTGATTTTTAACGTGGTTAAGTGTTTTTAAAATTTAACAGAATAAACCAGAAAATGTGTAAAATTCATTTCATCACTAAAATATATCTCATGTTAACAACTAACCCCATATACTGTAACAACATGCCCCGTGGTGGGGTAAGTTGTTACAATCTACACCTATTCAAAAACCTTGAAATATTTTGGAGTATTGGCTTCTAATCATTTTTAAAAAAAAATATGTTATGAATGTTAAATAATCTAGATGCATTTTAAAGTTTCACGCGTGTAAATTATTTAAATAGTTTACGCAAAAAAATATTGAAAAAAAATTGTAACAACTAACCCCGGTCTCCCCTACTCAATGATTATAGTAGCGATAACATCTGAATATTACTTGCTAGTAATGAGAGGTTAGTTACTTCATTGTCAAAGTAGAAACTAATTTCAAAGGAAATGGAATAAACAAAATAAATGTAACAACAAACTTATTACTTGAAGAATGGTTACATGTAATAAGCCTATATGGGGTAAAAATTGTTATTGAAAATCTCTGCAAGCTTTGACATATTTACTGAGAGTACCCAAAACACAAGTATGAGTGAATTTGAACATGGAACCGTTTCTAAATATCATCTAGACTCAACAAGAGACAGCTTATAGAAAATTGAAAGATGAAAAGACTAACTTCATAAACGATTGTTTATATAGTTTAATTTCAACCCGTGACCATATGGTAATTTTTCATCAGATAGCATTGCACCATTTTTGACAATCACACAATGTATAAACTCCAATTAGTCTGCATTAACGGAGTAAGTGTAAGGTATAGTAATACGTTGAAGGGCTTATATATTAAGAAAACTCCTCACTCAATCACAACGTCACAGACCGCCTTGACATCAGATGCTTTCTAGTGCGCATGTACAGTACATGCCATCATCATAACGATTTCTTCTTCTTCGTGCTTTACATCAGATCTTCTCCTCGATTTATGTGGGGATACGATCATACGCAAAACATTCTTCTTCTTCCTCTTGCTTATTGCACAGTTTTGTTTTGATGAGGACTACAATCTAAGCGTTTCGCCTCCCTTACATATAAGGCAGTGAGAAGCAAAGGGATGTAATGTAAGTATTAAAATTAAAAAAAATGGAGATAACCAGTACAAATGGTAGGTGAACCTCTTCTCTGTCTTTGGACAAGAGATGGTGCAGGTAGATCTGGTGGGTGCTGCTATACAGCATGATTTAGAAAAAGAAATTTCAGTGAAACCTAGGACCTTATCTTTAAACGCATTGTACTCAAAACTTAAAAATGTCCACTTAGATTCCTTTGCTCCTCACTGTCTCATATGATATATCTTATTCCATATAGTACAGAATACATATAAACAAACGAACGTTGCGAATCGAGCCCACTGCCTCAAGTGGGGAAAACAATCGCTTAGACCACTCGGTCACTGAGCCCCTCATAACGATTTAAGCGGCAGGCAAATGTGAAGTCAGAGCGGCCTGTGTCATTGACATTGTGTGCAGTGTTGTTTTAAAATCTGACTGTTAATGTAAATCAGTACAGTTCATTTCGGTACTGGTTCAAATATTTAAACGAACACCGTCAACCAGGGTGAATTTGCAAAATGCGTGGTAAACCTTCCCACTTTTGAAATGTTAGTTTGTATCATTTCTAGAGCTGAAAAACTTCATTTATTTATTTATGGTTTTTTTTTTTTTTTTTTTTTTTTTTTTTTTTGCATTTAGATTGTAAAAGAACTGCATTAAGGGGGTCCGGGACAAAAAAATCGTCAAATTTTGAAATTTTTTTTTATCATGTAAAAAATTACTCCGTGTTTTTCTGCTTAAGAGGAGGTTTGAATCTTGTTTCTATCTTAAATAGAACGAAAGATATAATTATTTTTGTTTCATGCACCTAACTAATGTGTACTTAACTTTAAAACTTTAAACGCGTTTTTCTCCATGCTGCAATTTTTCCCGATTTCTTGCATTCAAACTCTTATAAGTCAGGAACCGATAAAGATAAAGTAATGAAACTTGGAGAATATCTTTTTCAAACAGTTTACTTTAAATTTTATTCGTCGAATTTTAAAAAAACGTTTACTGCAAAAATTACGATTTTTTTTAAAAAAAAGTATCTTTGAATTTTTCGAAATTTTTCTTCAAATATTTTTTTCTTTTTATTGAATCAATATTTTTAAAATCTCCGAATAAAAATTAAAGCTTAGATATTTGTGCGTAATTCGTTGAAAAAAAATTGAAAATTGTTTAAGAATATTTTGAGTTATAGCAATTTAAAGCAACCCCATTTTTTATAAAAAACTAATTAAATTTAAATAAAAAATTTTCTTTTTTTCATATTTATGTTATGGTTTTGCTTATTAAATAAATGGTGAATCAGTGCAAAAAATTTCAAAACTCTAAAGTATATAATAAAAAATATTTCAAAATGTGTCCCGGACCCCCTTAAATGTAAGCTTTGACCCTGGCGTTTATTTCGCCTCCCTTTTCATGTCAGGAAATGATACAAACTAACATTTCAAAAGTGGGAAATTTCACTCCGTATATATTCATATATAAGTCATGTCAGTTTGACAATAATTGATGGTTATTTTTGCATTGAATTTCACGCATTTTTCCAGTCACAGATCCGATTGAGTGTTGGGTATAGCGGAAATAAAAAACTTATCACAGTGACTTGGAGACAGTTCAATAACATTGGTTAAATTGACTAATTAAAAAAAATAATAGTTCATTAATAGTTTTCTCCTAAAATATCGTCTATCCCAGTATAATGGCTAGTGCATCCTGGAATTCAATAAATCTCCTTAGCGAATCTAAATTCAAGTTAATTCTCGGTTTTTAAGAAAAAGCAAACTCGATCTTATTGACACAATGACACAACCTGCTCTAATTTAATTAGGATGAAGCTTGTTTTTGAAAAATGAAAATACATCTTCTCATCCCCTAATTTGGTTCCTTTTTCTGGTAGCTTGACGATGGAAAACTTTTTAATGCACAAATGAATACACGTAACACATGGGAATTGAAATTAATGTCAATAATATAAAAATACATTCATTTTAAAAATTAATATTTTGCTCAATTCATTTAGTAGACTGCTTGACACCAAGAATGTTTTCTGCGATATTAGTTCTTAACTTATATCCTAATACTTTGTTCTAATAAAAAAAAAAATTTCTTCCAGAGGAATCAAGTAACACACGTAGTAAATATTTTACATGGTTGAATTTGCATGTCGTACACTAAACTCAGCGTCAGCTGATATGTCAGCGAACATCCAATTAAAAATTAAAATTCAGAACACTAAAAAGTACGGTCATAATATATTTTCACACTAAAACAGCCAAAAGTAACTTAGAGAGAAAGCTAAAACTCCTTTATTTTCAACACATAACTAAAATTGCAAACAGGGATAATGTTTTCTGAGAAACATCCGTTGGCGATTTAATACATTCATTACATTACAGTACCTACAGCGTCTGTCTTCATAAATAGTAGATTACGCGTTGGAATAAAGTAAGAGCGCTAAGCACAGTTTTAATTATTTACAAATTTAGATATTTTAATAGTTGTAAACTGCAATGTTTTGATACATTATATAATTATTCTCATCTCTCACTTTTATGAAAGCAAATTGTTTACTATTAATACAATATATATATATATATATATATATATATATATATATATATATATATATATATATATATATATTAGTTATTTTCACATTTTCAATAAATCTTGGAATCTGGTTGGTTATCACGCTCTGAAGATTTTTGATCTTACAGTTCTATTTATTCATTTTTTAAGATTTCGCCATAATGAGATCAACAGAAAAAGTAAACGTAAAAATGTTTAAAGATTCGCTATGCTGTCATGAAAGAAAAACATTATTTTCAATTTAATGAATAAGTTGTTGACTTAAATAATAATTGACATTTTTGAGAATGTACAAAAATGTACCAAAATGATGAATTTTCTATTTGAAAGTATGAACGGTTTAATCAGCTTTTCAACAGCAAAATACATTTGGAAGAAAACTTGGTTTAAAAACACCCAAAAGAAGTCCTTCTGACTGTCCTACACAATTCAAACTACGAGAAAAAACATTAAAAATTCAGCCGACGACAAAGCCTTTCATTAATCGATAGAGGTTCCCGATTTTTTTTTTCTGCCTGAAAATGATTTCGTTCGTGAATTTTTATAAGAAACGGCTTGAAATGATCAAAAGCAATTACTTAAAAAAAAGGAAGAAGAAAGTATCGAAAGCAAGGCAAGGCCAAAGGGAAGATTTAATAAGAAATGTATGTGAAAAAAATTCTTGATGAGACGAAGAAAAAGCACATGAGGAAAAAGTAAAGTAAATTGATGAAGGATGAGCAAAAAATTACATAAGGAGGGGGAACGAAATGGGAAAAATGGTCGATCGAAAAGGGGTGAGCAGTTAGAGGGCCATTTGTCTCCTTAAAAATTGGATGCTTTCTTTTCGCTTGAACCAAGTTATTGAGGTAGTAAAGTATAATAAGTTCTTTCCAACACTGTGGCTTGGATTACTGTAGATGATTCCTTTTAACTTTCCTGCACTTTGAAAGTCTTTACTAGAAAATTGCACCAATGTATTGATTGAGACAGGTTTTCTGATATCCTTTATGCTCTACACTTAGGAAAATGACGAAATGTCTTTTTTATGTTCTCCTATTCCTTCGTTAGAAAATAGGGTATGATTTAGAGGTTAACATTCACTTAACTTGCGTTACAATGAGTTTTTTTTTTTTTTTTTTCATTTGTTAATTAACTGCAAGTGCTGTTTTGGAGTTTAACAAAACCTTTAAATTTTCGTTGGTTCAAGAACGAATATTGTGTAAAATAGTTTACACATTGTTTTTATTTCTTATCCAGTACACATTAGCAGAAAGTTACAAAGAGAGAAAAAAAATTCATATTTTAAAGTGATCATTTCTACGCAATTTCTATGAATATGTTGTGACTTACGGTCAAATCACAATTTCTCACCTCTACAAGTATAAGCATCATGCTAATAATCGTTTCTGTTAGTTACATTCACAATCGATGAGATCATCGAAATATCGATGCTGTCATTGATTTAGTATACAAAATCTAAGTTTTAAAATTCAACTGTTCGCATCTATAGTCTTAAACAATGTCAAAAAATCATAAACATTTTTCTCAAGCTATCTAGTAAAAGTAAATCTATCCGAAAATGTGTAGTAAAAACCTTACAATAATAACCTTTTTAGGGAAATAATGATAGCTTCATACCATTATCATTTTGTTTTATTGCTAAATTCTTGGGCCCGGGTTACATATTTTTACCACAGATTTGCACTTTATTCGGGATTTTTATATATTGAAGAAAAAAAGAAGCATTTCGAAAAAAAAAAATAAATAAAGTATTAACTCCAAAAAGGAAATAGTTATTCGTACTTATGACAATACAATCACACTCGCCACAGGTAGATTATATATATATATATATATATATATATATATATATATATATATATATATATATATATATATATATATATATATATATATATAAACATACTTTTAAAAAGAAAATGATACGTTATATTATGACACATAATGATTAATTACGACAACTATATAAAACATGAAAGTCAAAATTCAAAGCTCTCAGAATTAAGTTAAAATTTGTGCATGAAAATTTCAAACCCATGCAAATAGACCGGCCACTATACAAAAATCTTGAACGTAAAAAACTGAAGCAAGATAAGGGGATGAAACAAAAAAAAATTAAGGTCTCGAAACATGAAAACAGAGAATGTTTTTTAAGATGGTTTAGTTACTGTTCGTTAATATATTTAAATTTTATTTATTAAATTGCTTTTACTGAAAATAAGTTTATCAAACTACAAAAGTAATAAAACTTTCAATTCTCTGAGCATCCCAGTTGACATTTTAAAGCACATATTTCGAATATTTTCCTTTAAATATTCAATTTTTCAAAGATCCAAAAATACAACTTCAAACATTCCCTCCTGAAAAAAACTGAGGAATTCCTAGCAGTTGAGGAATGCCTCCGAGGATTTATATTTGTAATGCAACATTTATTTCAGTATACGATTACATACCCCAGAGAAAAATTCATAAATATTAGCAGAACGATGTAGGGGGTTGTTGTTGCACTTCCACCGAACACTTCGACAGAAAGATATTTTATTTGAATGATTTCCTGCAATGATGAATGATGTTTTGTTTTCTACGCGAGCCCCCATTCCCCCACCCAATTCTCCAATAACCGCCCGCTATCTGTATTCCATTCGCGATTTCTTCTTTTCACAGTTAAGCTAAAATTTGTTCGACTGTATTCCCGAAGATGATAAATTATCGAATGTTTTCCGCACAGCTCAGAAATATTCTCATTGCTCCGAATAAATGAATCAATAAAAAAAAATCATTCTATTTTGAAAAGTCTGTACTTGTTTGGAATCCTTTTTTCTTTCTCTCTCTCTCTCTCTCTTTTTTTTTTTTTTTTTTTTTGGAATGTGGAACGGAAGTGTTGCACAAAATACTTGTCAAAAGTAAAGAAATAAATAAGTTCGTAAATTTCAGCAAAAAAAAAAAAATAATAATAATAATAATAACAATATAGAGTAAAACCTGTGTAAATTAACGAATTGCGGTATATTACTTTAGTGGTCAACTTAAACAAGTGGTCACCTTAAAGAGGTTGATTTATATGATACTAGCAGCATTGCTCGGCGTTGAACGGTCTACATTAAAAATTAATGGTGTAAGTACCGCAAGCTCAGCAATCTGGCTTTCTAAAAAAATTCCATCGGTTTTTAGAAAAAAGCAATTTTATGACTCAAAAGTTCAATTTAGACCTCTTTAGGTTTCTTTAACATCCCAAAACTTCTGTCATCTTATAACCAGCACCAGGCGTAATCTTTCCACGTTGACAGCAGTATGTATTAAAAAACAAAATACAGAAAATTTCCTAAAAAATATTTCAAAACATAGACTAAAAGTAATTCTAAAACTAGCGTATATCAACATATCCCAGTTTCGACTATCTACTATATTCCACAAAAGCTATTAAAACTGGTAGAAAGCTCAGAAGATGTTTTTTTAAAAAAAGAAAGTAACTGAAAAACTAAAAAGGTTACTTTCCTTCACGAAAATATCATCTGCTACTAATCAGTTTTCAATTTTATTTAATTTCAATTCCGTGACCAAAAACCACAGACAATACTTCAAAAATGATTATAAGCCTCGTTTGGAACATGGAATTTTCTTTAAATGAAGATTTTGGGGGAGTTCTAATTATTCCTCGAACTTCGGGCAAAATTCACATTGTGCAGCTATTTAAAGGACTTAACATGCTGCAAAAATCGAACAAATATGACGTTTTTTTTCGATGAGAGAACCCCAAATTTGTGTTTTTCTTTAAAATTGGAATACAAATCATGGAACTCTTTTTTTCAAAACGAAAGGTACCCTATGACCATGATACAGAACAGTTTGAAGCACGAAATAGAAGTAAATAACTTTACTACACTATTTACGTGCTTGATGCAGGAGATGACACGTTGCCATTCATATGTCTAACGGCTGTCTACAAGGATCATATAAAAACAGGAGTGTTTAAAAGAAACATAGGCGAGAGAAAGTTTCGGGTGGGGACTCTTGTTAATTCATAAAAATTAAATAGCTTGTTAAGTTTTTTCTGAAATTCTACGGAATGACGTGAACCCATGAAACTCGTTACGATTCAGGGAGAATATTTTTAGTTACCTTTTCAAATTACTAAGCTCACATATCTACGATTGATTCAATGCAACGCTGATGATAAATTGTATCTTAAGAGTCAATAATTGAAAAGTATTGTGGTCCTGATATGGACTGTAACATCCTTCATATTTTTTCTTCCTCAGAAGTACTAGTTGAACTTTCCCTTTCTACAGATGACAAAAGTCACGCAACCCATTAGAAAAAAACATTATCCGTAAAATTATATTAATTTTAAACACATTTTTTAGCTAGTTGCATTTATCCCAATGATACACCATTTTTATTTTCTTTTGCGTACAGACTGTTTTTGTTGCTTAAATAGGTTTTATTGTGGTCAAGATGGATTTTTAGCTGAATAAGAAGTTTTAATCGAATTCAAAGTCTGTTTCATAATAGCCTTGCTAGTTTTCAACTAACCAAATTCTTAAGATAAATAAATACCTTTGTGCTGAATAGTAAAGTCAGACCAAACAACGTAAGTAGAAGCACAAATTTGTAAATTACAGCAGTCACGTGTTTCGGCGTTACAGGGAACGCCTTTTTCAATGCAAAAAATAATGAGCTTATGGATGAAAAGACATCCGACAAAAGCCAAGAGCAGATAAGCATGCAGCTTAAAAGATAAAAACAGCGGATTAGCCAAACACCAATGACAAAGTTATAATCCGATCAGGAACCAATAGGAATGCAAGCAAAGGCTAGGAGCTTTCTCTTAGGTACGACCCAGAAAGAAAGAATTCAATTGGACAAGGATTAAGCCGAAGCTTCAACAAAAAGAAAAGAAATTGTCAGTAACCGTGAACCGCAAGAAAGGAAAAGCAGAATGGAAAACCATGAAATAAAATAAACAGAAACAAAAAAATATTCGAAAAAAGGAAAAATAGATAAATAGAAGAAAATTGGGGGGGGGGGTGGTCAATCAAGACAAAAAGGTAAAAATAAACAAAGGAAGATAGATAAAAATGAGTGGGGAAAAAAGGAGGGGGGGGGAATGGGGAAAGGGACAGTATTAAAGATATGGGAGCCAAATGTTAGCGATCTTAGTGCAGTTCCATATTTTTCTAACATTTGGCTCCCATATCTTTAATACTGTCCTTTCCCCATTCCCCCCCCCCTCCTTTTTTCCCCACTCATTTTTATCTATCTTCCTTTGTTTATTTTTACCTTTTTGTCTTGATTCCCCCCCCCCCCCATTTTCTTCTATTTATCTATTTTTCCTTTTTTCGAATATTTTTTGTTTCTGTTTATTTTATTTCATGGTTTTCCATTCTGCTTTTCCTTTCTTGCGGTTCACGGTTACTGACAATTTCTTTTCTTTTTGTTGAAGCTTCGGCTTAATCCTTGTCCAATTGAATTCTTTCTTTCTGGGTCGTACCTAAGAGAAAGCTCCTAGCCTTTGCTTGCATTCCTATTGGTTCCTGATCGGTTTATAACTTTGTCATTGGTGTTTGGCTAATCCGCTGTTTTTATCTTTTAAGCTGCATGCTTATCTGCTCTTGGCTTTTGTCGGATGTCTTTTCATCCATAAGCTCATTATTTTTTGCATTGAAAAAGGCGTTCCCTGTAACGCCGAAACACGTGTCTGCTGTAATTTACAAATTTGTGCTTCTACTTACGTTGTTTGGTCTGACTTTACTAACCAAATTCTTGTTTTCTGACTTCAACATATCCCGTAAGATAAAAGCTGTCTTCACCTGTAAAGAGCACAGAATTAACTTTTTTCAGTTCCATTTCCATCAATGAAGGACTTTGGTCATCGACAAAAACTTAATTTAATCCGGAACTTTCAATTCTTGAGAAACATGACCCTTGTCAATAGGCCGCCGACAGACCATTGTCTATTTGGTAACCCTCCCCCTTACGTTGTCCCCTTAAAAGTTACTCCTAGGTCCATGTCGTTCGTGCTAATGTTTTTTTTTTTTTAACCCGTGCATTGAATTCGTTGATTAACAAAAGTCGCAGATGATCTTCTTGTAAGAGTTACTCATGTACATTCAAAATGTTTCGTTGGACCAATAATATTATGCTAAGGAAAATAAACTAAAGTTACCTAAAAGTAATGGAAAACACAACTAGAACTTTAATGGGAAAATATTTCATTTAGGTATAAATGCATAAAGCAATTTCAGATCATTTTGCAAGATTTTTTCTCAGTGACCGAGTGGTGAGAACTTCTTCCACTTAAAAAATCACAGGTTTGATTCCAGCATGGTACGAAATTAAATTATGAAATTTTATTTAATTAAAACAGAGCAATAAAAAAGCCATTTGAATACCGTCCTATAAAATATTTTCACTGTAAAAATAAATTAAAAGGGATGAACTTACGTGAAATAGTGTTATAGTTCTAAACAGAAATATCATGCAGTATTGTGGCAATTAATAGAGAAATGTCATTTTTTCCGCTTTAGCTCCTGTAAGTTTGCGAGGAAGCTCTTAAAATTATCCCACACTTCAGATGGAGGTTATTATTAAAGTACCAGTTGCAGTAAGAATTTAGTAATTAGTAGGTGTTCTAATTCCTCCACCAAGTGGTAGGTGTTCGACAATGCTAGTTTCTCGCTTGTTGCAAGGATCATTAGCGCCGTGTATCTCAGCCCAGAAACAAGTTCTGAAGTAATTGTGCATAGAGAACATACTCCTAAGACGTTAAGGGAAATAGGTTAAATATGTGAAGTGAGTAAAGCAAGTATTGGGAATGTATGAAAGCATTTACAGACAACAAAAATGCTAAACAAACCATACTGAAAGATGTGGCCGAAAACGAGCAACTTTGGCTCCTGACGACAAAACTTTACAGCAAATGAGTGTTATGAACCCTCGATTAAGCAGATTTGACCCGTCCATGTCGACTGCTGGTGTTGATACTGCACCTTCAGCAGTGTGATGCAGGCTGTTTTAAGGCCAGCAGAGAGTACGTGTACTGTACGAGAAGCAATTTCTCACGAGGCGCATGAAAAGAAGTTGCAATGGGTACAGAAATACAAAACATGGACTGAGATGAACTAAGAGACAGTTCTTTTTTCTGATGAAACATATTTTGTGGTTCAGTTATTTAAATTCAAGCTCGTGAGAAGTAGCAAAGGAGAACCTCTCAATCAGCAGCCTATATACAGGTATTTATCAGAATAATGGAAACACTATGTGATATGTGTGTTCGGAATAGTTACTCTGTCGTAAATGTTCTGTTAATAAAGGTGTCTTCTGGACTGTAATCAGTCACACTGGTGAATCCAGATAGTGATTTAGTTCTGTGGTCACTTTTGCTGCAATTGTTCACTTTTTGGACATTACAATTCGCTTAAATAACCGTCGGTTTCTTTCACTGAATTTATCTTTCCGCCCGATATTTTGCTTTGCGGGAGCTTGTCCTACCGCGATAAGTGTATACTGTCATGATTTTAGATACTGTAAATCTAGAAACGTCAAAAAGTTGAGATGTTTCAGTTACACTTGCTCCAGCTAGACGCGCTCCAACAATTAGGCCTCTTTTAAAATTTGAGAGGTCCGAAATTCCACGCGCTTGAAAAAAATCCAAGCCTTCCAGAACTTCAATTAAGCAACCATATACTACCAGAATGTGTACATTGCTATTTATAAAAAAAAAAAAAAAAAAAAAAAAAAAAAAAAAAAAAAAAAAAACAGATATCTAGTTTTATTCTTTATTACTTGCGAAGCACATCATTAAAAAATGTCACTTTTATTCACAGGTGTTTCCATTATTTTGATAACTACCTGTATATATATATATATATATATATATATATATATATATATATATATATATATATATATATATATATATATATATATATATATATATATATATATATATATATATATATATATATATATATATTCTTTGAATGAAAGAAGGTAAAACAGTACTTTTCACTCCTGGGAACTTTATGTTATTTTCCTTCGCTATTGTTACCGGAAAAAATTTCATGAGACGTTGGAAAGGGGATTCTTCTTATACCTCTCTGTATCCCTCCATTTTTATCCTTTGCATCTGTTTTTACAAAATTAAGAAGAGGTCGCTCTATCTCAACATGAAGCATTTTATGAATATACAGTTCTACTCTGCAAGGGCGATTTTCTAATGATCTAGGAGAAGAAACCAGTCTTGAAATTCCGCTTAAATGTAATAAAAAATGCACACAACTTTTACAAATCACAAAGAGAAATCACAATCTAAAACAATAATAAAAAAGACAGTTATTTTACTTCTAAAGTGCGATACTTCGTCAATGGAAATGTTCAATGCTAAAGACTAGGTTGTGATATTGAGAAACAAAAATCGATGGTACTTTTTCAAAAAGCGCCTGATAGAACAAAACCCATAAAAAGCAGAAAAGAGAAAACGTTAGACAATAAGCTGTAGGAAGCTAAGGCAGATGAGAGAAAATATGAGTATGCAAATAAATTCTCCCATTTATTCCTCGTATCGATGGTTTTCTTTAAATCTAAACTATTAAAAACATCCCAAGGTTGGATATTTTTCAATTCCTTCATTCTTTTGGGGAGCAAGTATGCAAGTAACAAAAAAGGACACAAACCGAACACTTTTTGATGTTAGCAAAAGCTGAAGTATCCTGAACAATTAAAACTATTCTTTCAAAAACAACAGTAAGGGGAGTCTGGGAAGGTTGGTCCGCTTTCCTGTTTTTCATTTTTTATCTCATCAAAAAATAAATGAGCAGTTTGATTTTTTTACCATAGTTTTCACTTAATATTTCTCATCATCTCACATTTTTTTGTGAATATTTTCAATTAATTATGTCATTCATTCAATTATTTCTGTTTGGAATGTAAAACAAAGTTCAGCTATTTATGCCAGAGGCATCTACGTTTTTGCAAGAAACAGCACAACTTGGGTATTTATTAACTTTCCTGTTGCTATTACTAAACTATTTCTTTTCCAATTCTTTTTTTTTTTTTTTTTTTTGGTCTTCTAAAAGCGAATTAACGTACTCCGTGTTCTTAGTTCGAAAAAATGCTATCATAAGCAGGGCTGTGGAGTCAGATTTGAGTTCGTGGAGTCAGAGTCGAATTGATTTTGGGATAAATGAGCTGGAGTCGTAAGTCAAAGGTTTAAAATACCAAAGGTTGGAGTCGGTCATTTTAACAAAGTCCGCAACTCTGTCAATGCGTGTGGGGTTGGAGTCGGAGTCAATGGCCATAAATTTCCCGGAGTTGAGAGCCGGAGTCAGTCATTTTCCCTCCGACTCCGCAATCATGGTCAGAAGTACATGCTACCCACAGCCCGATTTTCCCATCCGGAGACTGCAGTTTCGTCCTTGTTTGGACTCATCTGTCATTAAAAGGGAATAATCGAGCTGGTGGCAGATGTATTCTCATGGGTGTTAAGAGTGCCAACAAACTAGTAGATAAAGTAAATTTATCTCACCGGTGAGACTCCTATCGCGATACAACTTCCTACTCTCTTCTACCATGCGGTTATAACAGATACATGAAACCAATTAACTTAAAACATTTTATTGAAGAAAAATTATGAACTAAAATGAACGAACATAAATTAAAATCTTAACAGAACTAACAGAACACCTGAACATGAATTCACTGGGTATATATACCAAACTGCTTGGCTAATACTGTTGCCATTTTAAAGAACATAAAAGTTTTTCCACAACTCCTCCGACACGGTGCGGTTCAACTCGTAAATTGAATACTAAGTTTGGATATAAAGCAGTAAGTTACCATCCCAAAGTCATGGCTTGATGAATCCAAACAAGCACGAAATTGAAGTATATGGATGAGATAACCGAGCGGTCGGTATAATGTATGTAGTTCTGCCTTAGCACTGGCGTAGGTGAGGTAACTTACTGCTTAATACCACAGCTTTGCATTCAATTTACGAGTTGAACCGCTCTATGTCTGCGGGCTCTCGTTGGTGAGAAAATTTCACTTGATCTAACAGTTTGTTGGCATTCTCAACTTCAATGAGTTGACATTTGCCTCCATCACGTTTTTTCCCCATTCCAGACTGATTAGTCCCAACAAGGAGGAAACTGCAGTCTCTGGATGGGCTAACCGGGCTATTGGTATATTGCTTGTAGTTCTGCCTCAGCCCTGGCGTAGGGTGGTAACTTTCTGATGAATGGTCAGAAGTGCTTTCTTTATGTGCCAAAAAATACAGAAACTTCAAAAAAAAAATGTGCGTTAAAAGAACTTACTTCAGTGGAGAAATTTAGTTTATTGATTCCATCTTAACTGAAACCGTTTAAAAAAATTAAGTTGCAGACTTCTGAAAATTACTCAGCACTGCTGAAATAGCACTTTCTGATCAATTTTTTTATTATAACTGTACCGTGTGGTTTCACATAGATTTTAAAGGATTGTGGTGTTATTTCTTGGTCATGAAAAAAAATAAAAATTCCAATACCATTAAAATCTTTAAGACTAGTCCAACTTGCCCCTAGGAAGAACGATCCTCGACTCCCCCTAAAAGATTTTTTTCACTTAACGAAAAGTCATTTTTGAACATTCCATTTACTTTAAAGAAAAATTAACGAACAAGTGCATACTTCTATCGGTGCCTTTTAAATTTCTTTCTTTCTAATTCTAGTATTTCATAGTAAAAGCTTTCATTAATTTCATTAATTTTCACGTATGATAATTTTTGTAATTGTAATTATTTTGTGTCTTACAGAATGTAACTTAAGTGGTAGTAGGATTCGATAGTTAAAAATCCCTTTGACAACTAAATCATAAAAACTGATCAAAAATTGTTAAAAAACGAATTGAAAAAGAAAGAGGACCAAAGAATTGACAAAACCACTACTAATGCCATCTAGTGGAAAAACTTTAAACCATTTCACTCCTAAAAAGAAAAGAATATTTAACACCTTAAAATATTTTCCCCTTAAAAGTGACTTAATATTGTTTATTTACTTTTCCAAACGAGGAAGAGTAATAATATTTTCCTTGTTTAACAAAAGTAGAAACTTAACTCTACAAATAAAACCATCTCATACAGCATTTAATTAAAACTATTAACTTACCATAGGGTGAATCTTTTCAAAAAAAAAAAGAAATATTTTCATTTATCCAAAGTAACATTTTGAGAAATCAAAAGATAAAGCGTCAACTGTTTTCAGTAACATAATGCATCAAAAATTACGATACACTTTTCTTATAACATTTATAATTGTTTCCGTAGTTCTTTCATAAGACAATATATACGTTTCTTTAAATGCACATGGTGAAACTTTTTAAGTAATTGCTCACTTAACATCAAAAAACAACATCTTAGTCAGACAGAGAATGTAATTTCCTGTAGAAATTTTGTGCAGGCATCATACTTGAAGTAGTTAAAGACATGTCTAAATATTTTCGTCACTGCAATTTATTACACGCTCTGTAAGATTCATTTAAACTTTGCGCTATTCAAAAAGTAAAATGGCACTTTTTAATTGAGCATTTTTTTCTCCATTAATAGCGATTCCAAGCATCATCACAATTTCAAGAAAATGTTTTGCGGACAATCAAATATTCGAAGTCAGAACTTTTAACATCAATATTGAAACTCGCCTCTCAAGATCAATAAATGGCTCCGGAAATGTGCTGTTGAGTAAATATTCCGAAAATATTATTTTCCACTGCTTTCAATTTCGAAACTTTATGAATCTTTCCTAAAATCAAATCCAGTACTTATATACCAGTCCTTTTTTAAAAATAGTAAAAAAATATTATGTGTGTTTAAACAAAAAAAAATATATATATAACATCTACTTCAGAGTTAAAATTCATGGTAATAGATGACATTAACATCTGCGTAAAGTGAACTTATAAAATTAAATATTAAAACATTAGTTCATTTTTATTTAATATTTTCCTAGGAACAGTTTATGCTCTGTAAGCAAATTATTCCTGAAAATAAAATGATCTAACCTACAAAAATAATTATTCAGGAAACTTTAAAGGTGTGCAACAAAAAGTATGTTGAAATCTCATAATAGCGTTTAATTAAAGTCAGAAAACTATATACAACATTGCAGACCCCAATTTTATTTGTGTACACAAAGGGAAGCGGTACGTGATCTATTCATGGTTGAGTGCATAACAAGTACGACGTTCCATTCAGGAAAAATTGAAACATGTTTGTACCAATTTTCTCACATTACCGGACAGCCTTGGAGAGCAATGCTGTCCGGTAAACTTCTCCGACGGGCAAAACAACAGATTATCAAGTTTTATACCCAACTTCGCAGTGACAATGATATTGGGTCTCGTTTCATGTTTTTCATTCACTACAGTTGCGCATAGCAATATTTTATTTCTACATGAAGTGCACAGACGCAAATAATCAAAGACAATAAATTATTGACTATTGCTTCCAGAATTAAGATTGTATAAGCCTTAAAATTTGAACGAAAAATAGATGATACATTTTTTAGAGGATTCACAGCACGACAAATAGTCAGCACTTCTACCAAAATGAGAAGAAAAAAGAAGACATGAAAGAACAAAATTGCTTAATTTATATGGTTAAATATACTTAAGTAAAGGGTCCATTATGAAAGTAATGAGCATTTACTGGCAAAATATATTTATTGATCGTAATTTGTACAAATGTTCAATACTCTTCAAAATACATTCCTCCTGCATCAATACACTTGCGGAGACGTGTTTGCTACGCCTGAGAGGCACCCTGAAACTCTTCCAAGGGAATGCCTCTCAGGAACGTTATAACATGGTGTTGGATGTTTCCCAAGGTTCCCCAATGTTTTCCTTTCTTCTCTCTGTCTCGAGTCGCGGAAACAAAAAGAAGTCACATGAAGCTAAGTAGGGCCTGTAAGGTGGTGAGGGATCACCGGGGGGGGGGGGACATCCATAACGGGGTTCGTCGGCGACCTCCTCCTGGCTCTCTTTGAATGCCTTGTGCCACTTCCCAGACTGTGATCTTGAAATGCAATCGTCCTTGAAGGCTTCTTGCAGCATCTGGAATGTTTCGGTTGCATTTTTTCCAAACCTCACGCAAAACTTTATGGCGTATCATTGTTCAAGCGAACGCTCCATTGCGTTATGTTACAAAAGTTGAAAACATACTTCAAGCGGAGGCACTTATCTCCGCTCACACTGCTCGAAAGCAACTGACGACTGGGTGCATTGAAAGAGCATATCCCGCACCACATTTCCCAGCCGGTTTTACCGTGCTGCCATCTATCGTCGCGTCACAATAACATTATGCTCATTACTTTCATAATGGACCCTGTATTATAGTGACCAAATTCTGTCACAGACATTCCGAACGTTATTTAAAAAGTGGTCATTTACTGGTGGACGCTGGTCGAGTCTCTTTTTGAACTACTTTTGAAAATAGTTTGAACTTGTAGAAACTTACACTAAATGGCCAATTACTGGCGAATCACCCTTCAACAAATTCTTGTATGTTTCATAAAATTCCAAAATAGCTTATCTGACTTCCATTAGATTAATAACACCAGTCTGTAACGTTTATCTAACAGTTTATAAACAGTACAACAAACAATGGAGTTGAAATAATTTTACTTCGATGGGTTCAAACTATAATGACGTAGTTATTTTTCTTACTTGATACTTGAAAGCAAACTTTTCTCTATAATTTTGTTCACAGTACGTCGACCTGACTTTTCAAAAGTTTTACCAGTCAGGAAATATTCAAAAAGAAAATATATCGCTGTTGTATCACTGTTTACTGTCACAACAGTAATACACTCAACATAACATATGACAAGAGTGAGTGCAGTGAAACACTTCCTGTCTCACTGTACCCACTTCACCCCTAGTTTAAAGGCTACTTAATTCATTAACATGAGAAGAAAAAAACTTAAATATATTTGTACTTGTACTGGTATCACTAGAAAGTTAACTTTAAGCAATTAATAGATTTACAACAAAAGCATTAATTGTAAGCAAAGTTGAATTAACAACTGAAGTTTGTCTAAATCTAGAGTTGTCTTGTATCGTTTACAGGCTAATTAGATTAGTCATTAATAAATTTAATAAGCAATTATGCTTGCTTAGTTGTTTGTCTGGAATAGGAAAATTATACATTCTTATTCATCGCACAATTGGATTTGTAACAGCTATTAAATTTTAAGTGTCCTATAAATTAAGAGTCATTAAGTTTCAGGTGTGATTTAAGGACGTGAATCGCTGAAATTTGAAACTTTTAATTCAAGTTCAAGAAGATATAAAAGAAAAGAATAAGTGAATAGTATTTGTCTTACACATCACATTAAACTCAAAATGTGATTCCTATAATCAAAAATCTCTTACAAAGTTTTTAAAGAACTTTATTGTCTTATTGATTCTTTCCGAAAATAATGGTTTTATAGCTCCATGTAGAAAGTTCAAAAAAAAAAGAATCGAAAGAAGAAAGACTAAAACGAAAGAGTTTGTCATCAAAAAAAAAAAAAATAAATAAAGAAGAAAGTAGCTCTCATATTTGAACGAACAAAAAAAAGAATAAAATCCTATCAAAAAATGATCTATCTCTTTTTCCAAATATTAGATTAAACCAAAAGATTGATTGTTTTTATATTTTTAAATGATACTGAACATTAGAAAGCAAACAAAATTGTTTGAACTTCTTCCAATAATTTCTGATCTTGTGTTTTTAATAACAAACTAGTAAGTTAATTCGAAAATTAATTTCCCGTCCAATCGAGAGCCATGAGTAACTATCTAATGCTATGGTATAGATTTGCTGGTTGTTTTGTTCCTTGTAAACACTAAACTACTTTACGACATGAGCATTTAAATCACAAAATATAGTAATTGTGAAGCAGCAAAACCCATTACAGTGATCTCTCGCTTATACGCGACCTCTGTTATACGCGTTTTTCACTTATGCGCGTTTTTCTCACGGGCCCGGCCAGCGATATAGGAAAACAATGTTAACTCTTGTTCATTTATACGCGAAACCTAAAGTGCACTTTTCACTTATGCGCGATAATTTTTTTTTCAATTTTAGTTAAATCGCCTAATTCACGCTTTGCTTATCGGAGGATTTGTACCCTTCTTGTTCTTTCTCTTGAAATACATTCACACGACGTTATTCCATTGTTCGGAAACTCAAGAACCAAAAGTCTTAGAAAGTTGAAATTTGGTACGTAGACTCCTAGTGGGGTCTAATTGTGCACCTTCCCTTTTAGTTGCATTCGAGTGTTTCTAAAGGGGTCTTTTGCCCCTTTTTAGGGGGAAATCATTGTTAATTTCTATGTAAACACAAGTGGTGTTATAATTTGACGGACACTTGGCGATATATCGTCAGTGTTTTGGTCGCCGTTTTGTCGCCAACTTGGCGACAAATTTGGCGATTTTTTTAAAATCTAGTTTCAATTTGGCCAATGTTGGTGATATTTAGAGAATAAACTATTTAAACTATTGTATCACATTAAAATTACCAATAATGGGAAAATGACATTAAATTGGAGTAAAAGGAAGTCATGTAATACACACATCAGCTCGTTTTTTTTTTTTTTTTTTTTTTTTTTTTTGCGTGTGTGTGTGTGTGTGTGTTTAAGAAGTTATTTGAACTAAAACCGAAAGTTGAAAGCAAATACATATCCCAAGTGGTATTCAAGCTCTAAATTGGACTAAACATTGCGTTCCAGTTACAAGCAACTGTTTGTATTTGGTATAGAAAATTTTTCATTAATATGGAGAATGATGAACCTTAGAACAACGCCTAACATACAGTAATGTTTAACATTAGACATATCAATAACATGATCTATGAATTCAGTGGGAAGTGAGAGCTGTTGATTTTAAAAAGTATTCTAATCAAAAACTTGATTTAAATTGACGCTTGTAACTTTATGTTCTTAGTCTTAAGAAGTTTTCATTTTCCTTTAATATTTGTCTCTAAGAGGTTTTTAAAAAATTTAAGCAATTAAACCAATATTTGTTTTTTTCTCTTCAATGAAAAAAAAAGAAGTTCTGCGTTCAGTATTTGTTTGATTTTTCTAATACTATAGACCAGCAGTCGGCAACTGGTGAACCGTGATTCAGATCCGGACCGCGAAAAGTCAAAGATTAAACCGCCGAAATTGTTTTGAAAGCATAAATTGCACTTAAAAAGATTTTTATGCAGCAAATAATACTTTTAGGTTTCTAGTATCTTAAAAGTAATTGCGTGCCTGGTTTGTCTTCAATGGTTAGTATAGAACATGAAGGATTTTAATGGATCAAACAATTTTCCACCAATTTTCAAAAGTATCTGAATCTCCCACTAAAATTACTGACCGTACGCTAAACGGAGATATCACGGTGAAACCAGGCTACTGTTTTGTTTATGTTAACTTTAATGGTCAAACAATTTCGGTTTCGACATTACATGTAGCGTAGAATATATTTTTAATACGTATTAAGTTTCTTTTCAAGAACGTAATTTTCTTTAATGAGTTTGGAAAGTTAGAATAAATATACTGTTAGAGACAACAAATGACACCTCAGGAAAGAATGATCAGAATGAAACTAGATTTTAAACACGTGGTAGCAACATTGATATTAGAAAGCGATTACGAAATAAAAGCAAAAGGATCATTTATCACTGGAAAAATTCCAAATGAATAGAAGTTTAAGTATTCTAATGAGCCCCCTAGAGCGTGAATGTACGAGGTGAGACAGTCAAGCATTGAGACATAGCAGTCTCGTGCAATGTTTACGTCAACTCGTACCATAGTTACTGGAAACGTGCCACTAATTGAATCAAACTCATAGGTTGTCTCACCCATGACAAATCAGGACATCGCGCAGACCAAAGCAGTTGCTAATGTGGAAGAAGAGACTATTGCTGTGTGTGACTGAGCATTGTCCCTTTAAAAAATGACTACATGGAGCCTCGCCATTAGTGCCAACACATGCGATTGAATTATGACACTAACGGGCCATTATGGTGTCATGATGAAGTGGACAATATTAAGGGTGACCATGTTTCGTATATGATAGCACCGCATAACATCACCTCAGCTGTGGGTGCGGTGGCTGCTGAAAAGCAAAGGCACTATTTAGGATCTCACAACAGTCACTTCATAGGCAGACAAAAATGTCATCATTGCCTGAATTCGATCTGGATTCATCGATAAAGACGTTCTGGATCCATTCGGTTGCAAGCAAATCCCTTCGAACTGGACACTATTCCAAATGGATGCGACAGTTTAAATGCCCCAATAAAGCATTTGCTTTTTAGCGGCACACCGCGGCCACTGCTGGAGTAACGTTACGGGGTACTATGCTAAATGAAACAGGATCACCCCTAGTACTGATTTACAACACTATGACAATCTAACGGTGCGTTTGTTTCATGCTTCAGTCATATGTGTTGGCATTCATGGCGAAAAACTAAGAAGACATTTTTATACAGGTCAATAATCGGTCACACACAGCAAGAGTTGCGTTGGGCTTTCTCTTCCACACTATCAACTTCTCTGGCCTGCGCGAAGCCCTTAAGTGTCACAAATCAAGCGTATTTGGGATCATTTGAGACGTTAAATTGAACAGCCAATGAGTTTTATCAAATTAGTGGTACGTTGGTACGTTTACAGTAACTGTGGTACGAGATGACGTAAACATCGTAAGAGACTGCTATACCTCAAAGTTCACTGTATCGCCTCTACATTCATGGCAGTGGTGGCTTAACAGGGTATTTAAACCTCCATTCATTTGGGAGTTTTCCAATAATAAATGATCATTTTGCTTTCATTTCGAAATCGCTGACTAATATCAATGTTGTCATCTCGTGTGCAAAATTTCGTTTCATTCTGATTACATCAAGTTAATAATTTTCAATAACCGTATTTTGCAACTGTTTTGAGATTATCACAAGAAAATGTTTTGAAGACATCCTAATGCTCAAAAGAATTAACAATTGAAATTGGAGTAGTCGTTTTTTTAAACAGAAGTAAAAAACTAATGTTTTTATGTAAAGTAACCCCATTGCAAAGATCTTGAGAAATGCATCTTTGAAACGGCACGAAAAGTACCCGCTTATTATCACTTACTATCACAGTATTCTTATATGGGAGTAAATCCAGTTTGGATAAATCTAGAAGTGTTTTTGGCAAAACATTGCTGACCATCGACTACACATTCATTCAGTATTCAATTCCACATATTCTTTTGTTTGTGAGGGAACTGTAGATCAAGTTCTTCAATATAATTTTCGAATTTACCTTGTATTAGTTTTTTACCTACTACACTTTATTTCGACCTCGACACCCACGACGAACTGACTTTTCTAATTAATCAAATAAGTTCCTGAAAAATTATTGAAATGTAAGAAAACACAAAGAATAGCAAAAACATTCTATTTCTTCAACTGAACTATGTTCAGTGGTCGGTAATGCTTTCTATATTTATTTTATTACGAGAAAAAAAATTTTAATTTTTTCTTGGGTTGTGGAGGAGCAAATTTTATAAGCCATTGTCTCTCTTTAAATACTTTTTTTTTTTGCATACTATAACGATAAACCCTCCCTAGTTTATAACTGCAAATAACTTTCACCGGCATTCGACACAGCAATTAAATGAACCATTTGGACATTGCATCAGTATTTTTAAATTGTTGCTAAAGGCTCAATCTAGTAGCTATCTCTTTCTGAGTTTGAGTTGCTTCTAGTCTTCTAATTGCTCTTCATTGAAGTTCTTTGTGCAAATGATCCCTCAAGGCCATTGGTACGAACGAAATCGCTAACACAGATCTCGATATGACAGCGACATCTATAGCGTTTCCATCTTAACATGCATTTTCGTGAAACTGTATTTTGTATTTACCTAAGACAAATTTAACTACAGCGATAATAATTTACGCAAATTCGTTTTATTTAGTATCTTTTATCTAGCAATAAAATTAAATTTTAATATGAAATGAGGTTTTTTTATGAAATGAGCTAGCACTAATTTGGCGATTTTTCCTTAATTTTTGGTAGCTACTGCATTTTGTGTACATGAAGGGTACATTGACTTATGTATGGAATGGATACAATGATTGAACAAACGCACTTCCATTAAAATTAGGCTGTACAAAGAATAATTTAATGTTAATCTTTCTAATTTTGAATTTTTTTCGCATATGTGAGATGACAAGGGAAATATTGTCTTAAATTGTCTGTCACGTGATATTTCAAACCAAATTTTAGCGACTGAGCGAAACTCAAAAATTTTCACATATATTATTCATGCTTCGTTTTTTAATTTATGTATGTAAATTTCGCGTGAAAGCACTTTGCTTTATCGCACAATCTGAAAGTTCAATAGCTGCATTTTGTATGCAAAGCAGAAATGCTTGCTTCAATGATCAACGCATTTTGCTTATCACACATCGCTTTTGTCTTTTCTTATCTCTAGAAATTTTCCGTCTTGAATATCAATGCTGCTTAAATCATTTTCTCAAAAAGCTATTGTCTAAAACTGTATGTTCACTTAGGTAGTAAGGGATATTTTCAAAAAAGTTTGCCCTTCAAATTTAAACAAGCACGCTTTAAACATTTTGCAGCGATGAATCTACATAAATATGGAAATTTTTATGGAAGATTTTGTCAATCATAACTTATTTTTTGAATAAAGTTTTAGATTCATCTCAATGTTACACTACTTTTGGCAATCTATCAAATCTTTAAAATAGCAGGCGTAAAAATCAAAGCAAAAACAAGGTTGAACATGATTATATTATATATATATATATATATATATATATATATATATATATATATATATATATATATATATATATATATATATATATATATATATATATATATATATATATATATAGTTATTACAAATGATGGACCCAATTTCAAATGTTTGTATTTATTTAAGTATCAATTCGAAATGAATAATACTTACAGCAAGGGATAGAGGAAATGTCAAAAAAAATTTCCCGTTGTACATGCGCGGGATTGGTCGGCGGTGGATATGAACGCATGAGTCAAAATGAGCTGGTTCTAAAGTTCTGGCCACCGAGATCTCCTGATCTCACCCCATTAGACTCTTTCTTTTGGGGGAGTTGCGTAAAGGAAGCTGCGTACGTCTTTACCAACAACTCTTGCCGATCCAAGGAACCGTATCACTACTTCTGCTGTGCATTCTGTAACAGAAGATATGCTTGAACGTGTGTGGGAAGAGTTTAGCTATAGTTCAGATGTTTCTTGTGCAGCACAAGGGAACTTATTGAACTTTTATAAGCATGCAAAAAAAAAATTGACATTTCCACTATCCCTAGTTGTAAGTACTGTTTATTTAGAATTAATACTTAAATAAAAAATTTTGAAACTTCGTCCATCATTTGTAATAACCCTGTATATATTAATACTAGAAAATTGCCCGTCAAGATTTGACGGGTGAAAATTGCCTCCACATTTGAACGAAGCAGTTGCCTGTTTGCGACATTTTAACCCTAACTCTAGAGGAATAATCATAAACTCCAGTAGATATTTTCACTGTTGACCATCTTTTCGTTTCTTCATTCTCCTGAAATGACACGGTCTTACCAGTAAAACAGTTAAGTGACCGGATCCGGTTCAGCTTAGTCACAATAAAGCATTTCCTTGCATTTTAAACATTACCAAAATATATTTTCAAATTACCATGCCGAGGCGCGAGCCTCATTGTTGATTACGTCAGAAGCGTTACTCGATTATTCGCTATTATATGTATGAGGATAGGTCTATATATATATATATATATATATAGAGAGAGAGAGAGAGAGAGAGTAAATATAGGCATCCTCTTTTGGTTTTGAATTAAAACAACTTTTAGTTCAAGAAAGTCTAGATTTTTGCCGTTCATTAACAATTATAACAAGTATCAAAAGTACGAAAAGGCAAAATGATTTTATCAATGATTTGATTTAAAAAACGACGATTTACAAAAAGGCTTTAAAAAAGCATCAGAAAAAATAGAGTGTAAATATATGCTCTTATCAAAAAAGTCACCAAAAATTGTGTAAAAATCGGATAAAACTATACAAAGTAGTAGAGAATTTATTTAGGCCAGGAGAAAAAAAAATATTTACAGAAATCGCAAAAATAAGTGGCTCTTTTTAGCCCCATCACAATCTAAGTGTACCCCTATTTCGGCATAACACATTTTGCCCGCACCCCTCCCCAAGTGTATTCAGAGAACTTTCCATTACGAAAGATGTAATTTGCATTGCTTGAGAAATAGTTTTTGTTGTTTAAAAAAAATAGGTGGTACATTTTTATGGGCGCTTTTTACTTGGGGCCCATATTTAGACCAACTACACCTAAGAAAGATGATCACTATCACATGTAACGTAAAAGCGTGCGTGATTAAAGGTGTGCTTCAAAAAGTAGCTTAAGATCACCGATTTCCGGATATCACTGTAACATTTTTTTTTTTACTAAACATAAGAACATGACAAGAGAACGATTTTACCTGCATCTTAAAAAAAAAATTGCAATCCAGAAAAAATGCCAATTTGCGCAATAACTCACGCTGTATGCACACTACTTGAAGGATTTTTCCAACTACTCTCTGCTATCTTGTATTATGGCACCATCTACAGTCCTTGCCGCCAGTTTCCAGGACCTCACACAGCCGCTAGCGTGTGGTGCCCGTATTTACACCGCTAAAAAGCGGACAGGTTTTAATTTCCCGGCAGTAAGGCATTGAGCTTAATGTATTAGAAACCTTTTAACTACGGGCACAGACACTATTTCGGAAGTCATTGACATGGATCTAACCTTTTTTGCGGACAACTCAATTTAGGAATAAAAAAATAAATTTCGAGAATATTATAATTAAACATTAGAAAGCTTGGCATATTTATAAAGTTGATGAAGTACACTTATTTTTTTAGCATTCAGCAGAATCAGTCTTACCAGGCAGAAAGCTTTTCTGGTGAGAAATTTTCTAAAGACTTTTAACAATTTTTATGAGTATCATAGATAGCAGGAAATATGAAATTGAAACCTTTTGTCATCCGGAAAGCAACCAAACTCCAGTGTCTTAACGGTCAAGATTTAAAGCATTTACCAGTTGAATGGCAATAACATTAAAGAACCTGGAGGAATGACAACCAGTGAACCAGTATTATGTCAGATTGGCTTTTGAATTGGGATAAAATGTTTGCTGGAAAAAGAGACATGTTGTTTTCTTGATAAAGAATCCAACGGATTCTTTTCCGTTTTGAAAATAATCCAAGACTTACAGAACTTCAGTTAATCAACCGCACAGAACCATAACATATACGTCTCTAACTGAACTTGATAGAAAACTGGTAGCTCTTTTTATATTTTAATACTTACGAAGCGCCTTCCAAATTCACATGTATTCACAGCTGTTTATTACGATAACCACCTGTATATTGATAAAAAGCAGCATCTCTGATATGAAGATTCAAAAATATTTTAAAAACTTAGTTGAACCGTTTTGTATCCCTTTGTTCCAGTGAGATTGATTTACCAAATCTAGAGGAAAACGAAGTTTTAAAAATAAAAATGATAAAACGCACCAAAAGGATTACTAAATGTCAAAAAATATCAAAAATGCTCTATCCATTTCATCTCCAAGATTAGATTAAAGTGAAGGATTGATACCCCTTATTTTTTTAAATTAAATTTCAAACATCAGAAGAAACAAAATGATTTGGAATCCTATCCAATCAATTGAGGCTTTCTATTTTTCCAAGACTGATGCTTTTCTTCGCTCAAACTGTACTTTTAGAATTCTTTGTTCTAACTTGTTTTTCCTAGCTTAGAGTTTGACTTCAAATGGTTTTACCATTAGACACAAGCTTTTTATGTTTATTTGAATGTGTTTACTTAGAGTTTACAGTAAGTTTGTTTATGGCTTAATATAATGTAGTAGCGTGTTACTGTGCAGTATATAAAGTTTAAATAAGTGGATTTAGACTCTGTTATACAAACAATAAATTGCTCATAACATAAATGCTTGAGACTTAGTATTTCGTTACTAGTAATAAAATTAAGTATTAAAGATGACTTTTCTTTTATTGAAGAAAAAACATGTTAAGTAATACATTTTTAGAGATTTAAATAAGTTTGTTTCGATTTTTTTTCCTTTTCTCATTATCATTTCAGGGGGAGGGGGCGGATACTAGTACATAATACTAGTTTCCTTGAGCAAACACTCAAACTAATTTTACGCTGTTTTAAGCAATTAAAAAGTAGTTAAGAATAAAATTACTTCACTATTACCGACCTGGATATAAAGTTTTCTTTTTTAGCTGTAATGGAGATTTTGCTCGAGCTCAAAAATTTCTTCTTGCAGCTCGAGTCTTTGAATACAGTAAGTAGATGCTGTATTAAAACTGTTATAACTAAATAATAATAAAACCAGTTAGACTAGAAACAAACCCATCGCGATTCAGAATATTTTTTAAGCCCGTAATAATCGGTATTTAAACTGTCTTAATAATCCTCAATTTTTCAAAACTAATACCAAATCATATGCGACATGTTGCTTTATGTAGCGAGAACTAGTTTCTTGCTTGCTTCATCTTAGACCATTTATACATAAAGGAAATTATTAAACTGTGCATCTTTTTTCTTTAAACGTGGATGACTAAAACAGCTATACTCTCTCATAGAGAGATAGGGAGAGAGACGAAAAGCATCAAACTTTTTTTAAGCAGGTAATTTGAAATGTACAAACGAGGAAAATGTTAGTAGGTCGATAAAATTTATAAATAGCACTCCATTAATATTAATCCTGAAACGCGAATGTACTCATACATTAATCTTCCAGATTGGACAAACTAATTGTATTTGGGGAAGAAATCACCATCACAGCTTCAGATGTTTTAAAAATATTAGCAACTATCTGATTACTTCGACGAAAGGTAACCACAAACGTTTATACTTAGAAATTCTATTGACATCCATTTCCTTTCAAAGTTCCATATGCAAAGAATCAAAAGAAGCAGATGAACACAGTTATAAGCAGACTGGTTTCCTCTGAAAACAAATTCAAGCTGAAGTACTGATAGTAACGAACAGATATTAAGTGCACTTAGAAAAACGTACTAGCAAATATTTCTGATAAATCAATATCAGACTACTCTTGATACAATAAGACAAACAATCCTGAAGAAAAACGTAAATCTTGAACTGAGAAATTTTAAATCAGCATCAAGCATGGTTGCGGGAATGCATGATTGCTTAAATGTTGAATGCTGTAAATAACTCAAACTGGAGCTAAGGCAGAACTACAAGTATGTACTGACATCCCGATTACGACACCTAGAAACTGCAGTTTTGTCCTTGTTTAGTCCGCATCCGTCTGAAATAGCCATAAACAAGTGGAAGACAAAATGCTCTTAATGAATCTGAGATTAATATCACACTGGTAGCATAATTCATACATCAGTGCTATTGAAGTTTTTAAAAGGCCTTAGAACAAAGTCATGTAATGAAGACTCCAAAAGACATCATTTTCAAATTACCCATTACTAAATTGGATATCAAATTTCAATTCCAAAACAGTTTACTGCGTTATGAGAATGCATTATATTCCCTGTCGCGACAAGGGATGTAATCACATAATTTACAATTTGTATCACGCGATTCGCAAGTGTGAAAAAAATTCAGAAGTACCATCGTTTCTGCTACCTTACGCAAACATGCACATTTATTTGTTTGCTACTTTTATGTGTTTTTATTAAACTACGGTTTTACGGTTCTAAATCAGTTATTGTTTTATGCAAATTAAAACCAATTTTCTGGGTCATCTAAAATATGTATGGCAATTTCTCTTGTTTATCACTGTAAACATCACAAACTGCAAATGTATTTGTCATGAGTAAACTTTAAAACCGCAGACCAATTTCGTTGAAATTTTCACAGTTTGTGTTAGTTAGTGCTGGGAAGGTTTAAAAAACACTTCGAAAAAAAATCGATGAAGTGTTCTTTTTTTATTCAAAATTAAATTTAAGGACTCAAAAAGAGCCATTCTACTTGAAATAATTATCAACTTGAAATAATAAACTGTATTTTTATTATGAGCAACGTTTTTTGGTCTCCTATTTTTTGCTAATCTAAGTAGTATTAGTGTACTAGTATGCAATAATCATCAAAACTGAAAAAATATTTAGGCTCTGGTGAGGTAAAGTGGTCATAAAGTATAGGTTTTTCAATTTAGGTAAATATTAAATGCAGGAATTTTTTTTAAAGCATCAAATTTTTTAGTCGTTATTTTACATTACATTAAAAAAGAACACGCTGCACTGAATTTTAGGAAGAAAAAAAAATTTAAATAGCTTAATGGCATTTTTTACTTCTTTTTACAAAAAAGGAAGTATTGTATTCGCGAAGAAATTTTCACTCAAAAATCGACCTTAATTTCCATTGTACTCACCCCCGAATGAATATTGATTTTTTTTTTTTTTTCGACTCGACCACACGTGAATAAGTGCCTAAGAACGTATAGACACGCGAAATATCCATAATGACGATACCCGTGTTAATTACAACGAATTTTCTCGTGACGTCTGTATGTACGTATGTATGTGCGTATATGCGGATGTGCATATACGCACGGGACGTGCGGAACGGCAAGTCCCAGAAAGTTGAAATTTGGTACGTAGACTCCTAGTGGGGCTTAGTTGTGCACCTCCCATTTTGGTTGCATTCGGGTGTTTTTAAAGGGATCTGTTGCCCCTTTCTGGGGGGGGGGGATCATTGTTAATTTCGATGTAAACTCAAGTGGTGTTATAGATTGGCGGACACTTGGCGATATATCGCCAGTCTTTTGGTCGCCAAGTTTTATTTGGCGACAAATTCGGCGATTTTTTTTTAATCTGTTTTAATTTGACCACTGTAGGTGATATTTAGAGAGCAAACTACTGAATCACGTTAAAATTGCCAGTAATGGGGAAATGACATTAAATTGGATTAAAAGGTAGTCATGTGATGCACACATCAGCTCGTTTTTCATGTGTGTTAATAACCGAAAAGTAAAGTGGTCATATATATAAAAAAAATAGTTCTAAAACCATCATAAATAATAGTAATTTTTTTAATGTTCAACACACCTAGTCCTTTTGAAGATTTAACCTTTATTTGAATACATTTTTGATGGTCGACTATGGTGAAAAGTTGGTTTACCAAGAATGTTAATCATCTTTCACTCCTGGATTTCATCAATATCGTCAGTAAAGATGTGATAATTTGAAATGTTTTATTTCATTAGGAATATATTAAAGATAGCGACTGAATAATGTCTAAACTACCTAAATTAAATAATAAGAAAATATTACAATCAAATAGAGTCCCGAAAAAATATTACTTAATTAAAAGTAAAAGGGAAAAAATGATCAAGCTTTATCTATTTATTCAATATATGCGAAATACTTCAGTTCCAAGTTTCTACTTTTTACGGATATTTAACAGAAGATTTTATTTTTATTCGGGGGGGGGGGGGGAGAGGGAGGAAAATGGGTAGCATAAATTATTCTACTAGAATAAATCGAAAGCTGTAATTGCAAAAAAAAATTCTTGATTTATTTTTTTTCAAATATTACAGGATTACAATCCTGCTTTAATTCAGTCGATATGCTAGATCAAATTCAAACTCAGTTGTATTTAATTCAATTTATCTTAAAAGCAGTAAATGGTTTGTAAATTAATTTTTAACTGATATCTGCCTCATAAGTGAATATTAAATGATTTTAGATGAAGGATATATATATATATATATATATATATATATATATATATATATATATATATATATATATATATATATATATATATATATATATATATATATATATATATATATATATATATAGATATTAAGCTTAACCTATGACCACTTTACTCCATCTTACTTAAGTTGATCTAAATGACTATATAAAATGAATCCAGCTTAGCTGTTTATTCAGACATGTTCAAGAGGCATCCGGGAAGTTATCTGCGCAACCAATCTGCTTAACATTTTAATAAAGAAAATGTTACAAAGAAGTTAAAAGGGGAGTTCAGATTTTAAAATGTTTCACGTGCACACAAAACAATTTTTTTCACGAAATAAAATACTGTCGGTTTTAAAATTTTAAATTCAGAATATAGTTTCTGATTGTTAAAATCTAAAGCCGGCTGGTGGCGTGATGGTTAGGCGCTGGCCTTCTACGCCTGGGGACCCAGGTTCTGACCTGGGTGACCAATCGGTGGATTTTCAAAATGCAGAAAATCTTCAACGTCCATATAAAAGATCCCTTGGGTATTCGTTTGGCTTAGAATATCCCTCGGCTAAATTAAATTCCTAGTGCAATTTCGCATCAAATGAGAGCCTAGGTGCCCCCATCTGGTGGAAAATTGACGACAAAAACACTACTGTGTCATGCATCGGCGCCTTAATGGGTGACACACGAAACACTGTTGCGGAGCGCACTAGGTCTGGTTATGGCCCAGACGCCTCTTGAGATAGGTCTCATATACAGCTCCATTGGAAAGGGAAAAAAATGTTAAAATCCAAAATAAAAATTTGCACCCCATTCTTTCATTTATTATAATATATAGCTTTTTGTTTCATTTATTACTTTACTCCATTGACCACTTTCCCCCACCAGACTCTGAAACGCAAAGGCTTAATTTTGCTACATAAAATTATAACTTTACGTTTTAAATAAGAGTTTGAAAGTCGATTTGCATCTGTGTACAATATACAAGTTTCATATATTTACTAAGAAAAATAAAGCTTCTAAATAACGCATTTTTGATCACGAAATTGTACTTAATGTTAGATATTATGTAAAGTACATAAGTCATTATAATGTTCTGCAAGTTGTAATAAAGATAATATATTTTAACTCCTTCAGTTTGAGCTAATAAAACAACTTATCATTCACTTTCCCGGTATTTCTTGCCTTGAAATCAAAATTCTTTACTAAGCAGTAAGATACCGCCTCTGTGCCTACATGTAATATATGTAATACACAGACAGCAATAACTGGGCTGTCGGTATATTTCATGCGAAACACGTTAGTTTTAGTATTTTCCTTACTCTGTGGTTTTGTCGACACTCCGAGACGACCACGTAATCCTAAATTCATTCCCAGTCTTGTTATACGAATATTTTGAGTAGTAAGTTAAGTGGTTCAATTTTGCAGCTAGCAACTATTTTTTCCTTTTTTATGTATTTATTTTTTTTCGTAAATTAAATGTGATCCATTAAAACAGCAGATACACAAATCGGGTAAAATCATGATATTCAAAGCGAGGGTTTTGACTTTTAATTTAAACTAACCGTGTAGACTTTTTTTTCCTTCAATATTAAATATCACAAATATAATACTACGTGCATGTGTCAATAACATTAAAATAAAAGAAAAAATAGTTTGACCTTTGAAATCTTGAACTCAAATTATGTTAATCGCAATTACGAATTGCGATAGGACCTTACTCGTTGGGTTTCTTGTTTCTACTAATGACTTTTATCGCAACCGCAATTTGAATTCAAGACGTCGAAATTCAAATGAATGCCAGAGGCTGGATTCCGGATGTTATGTGCAGGATACTGTTTTCTTGTAAAAAGAATTGTGTCGATTAGGTTGTTGATAAATAATTCGATTCTGAGGCACATGCCTGCATTACAAGCATATAATAACAAAATCAAAAGACGGACGTCATTCAACGGTCAAGTGGAAACAATAAGCAATTTGTGATTGCTCAATAATGTTCCAGCTAGCTTATAAATTATTCAAAAAGAGACAAAAAATAGTTAGACAAAAAATAGAAGCAGAAAATATACATTATCAGCAACTTACTGTAATTAAGACAGCTAAATCTATAACCAGTATCATAATTTTATTTGAAATTTTTAAATAATCATGATGTTACTATTAGAGCTGAACATTAAGGTCTTATAAGTAATGACACTTCAGGACCCGTTATTTCAAAAGAACCATCCAGATGATTTATTTGCACTATGAAAACAATTTCCCTTTCTTAAGTAATAAGTATTCGAAGGATAACGATAACTATACTTTATGTCCCTCTTATAAATCTTCATTTCTGCATCACTAGCTGAGGAATTAATGATGAAAAAAAGGAAAGCTGCCTCTTTTCTATTTAAGACGAGCCTATTTTTGACAGTACTAACGACTTTATAATGCTGTCGACGAAAACGTTGGCCTCTTAAGTCATTTGTCATTTAGAATCTGTTTTGAGATCGCACATGAAAAGGTTTGGCATTTATGAAATGCATTAGTGAACTTAAGGAGTCAAGAAAGAATAAATAACTTGTGAAAGTGATGGTAAAGTGTGTCATAGTGTGAGGCACCTTTCAAGGACCTGGAGAAATGTATGCGTTACAAGATATTTCAAATAGTGAAGCACCGTTTATACGCTTTCAAAGCGACTGTACGAAAGAAACGTATAAATGAAAAAACGTATAATAGATATACGTTAATATGTATTGGACTCTGCAGGGACCAATTTAAAAACGTATACATGATAACAATGTGTAAAAGAGAAACGTATAAACGGTGTTTCACTACAATGCAATACGTTTTTTTTTTCTTCAAAGAGAAGACTTTGAGCAGTTTCTTCCAGAATTAACTATATTCTTAACTTGAGCCAATCTACCTGCGAAACATGTTTATTGCTTTTTCTAAGAACGAGTAAATAACAAGCATAAATAATATGTTAGTATCATAATTGTTCTCGGCTCATTAGTGCTTAGTATTAGGGGGATCGGAAAGTAATGTCGTTTATTTTCAAACAAATTAATTTAAAAGTTTTGATTTTTTATCAAATTTTCAATCTTGGATAGATAAAATTCAATTGATTTTTTGAGCAAAATATCTGGAAATAGTCTCTTTGATATCAGCAAAATTTTCAAGTTTTTGTCCTATAGAAAGTATTTTAGCGATCGAAAGAAAGGGAGATCAGTTGGTGTAATTTGTGGGTCACTTGTGAACAATTGAAAACGTTTTTAAATATATCGTAAAGTAAAGATATTATGTGCATTTTTTAAACCTCAAGAAATTCCATGACACAAAACAAAGATTATCAATCATGGGGACATTTTTGCTCTGGGATAAAGAAATATTTTTTGACAAATGAAGGAATTTACGAAAGGGATCACAGCCTCCTATCTCCTTTACAAATCCAGAGAAGCAATCTATACTATTAAAATCTGTGTACGTCTATCTGTTTCTGTGTGTGTCTGTAACCCTATCTCCTCTTGACTGTCAATGTGTACCAGGCCAATACTGGTACCGTTGGATGCAAGCCATCCAGGGAAAACCATTTCGCCCTGTCTAAACCTTAAGGGGTCGGAGACAAGAATTCATGAAAACAGTCTATAGGACATCGAAGGGAACAAGCATAAAAGTCATCAATTGTCACCCGCCGAAGGCGGCATTACGCCGCCGTGAATGGCGAACAGGGGTTTGCGAGTGAAGCTAGTAGGGGGTGGAGCTCACTAGTATTGAAAATTAAAATTTTCAAAACAAATTTATTTTTTAGTGTTGATTTCCCACAATTTATTTCTTAACAAGAAAAATTGCTCCATTTGTGAGGATTTGTTTGTTGTTTTTGTTACTATTCTTAATTTTAATTGATATATATTTCGAGAAATTAAAATATCGATTTAATGGGGCCTTTTATTTCACCTTTCAGTAAAAATAACTGCAAGAAATGACAATTGCTTCGACACATATTGTATTATGAATTCATTCAAAAAGGTATCATTCGTGGTTGTATTTAGATAAGAAACTGAAATATTTATATTTAGAAAATATTTTCAGAAAGTTTGCTTTCAAAACAAACAAAAAAAATCTTCTCCAGCTAATATATTTTACCTGATTATAATTCTGTCGACATCGCCCTACATTCCACGGCATTTTCTTCTCGCTCTTACATACCAAATATCCGTAATACTTGATTCATATTATTAACGTTAATTAATTGAATAAATTTTGACTAAGGATTATTAATCATCCATTATTTTGATTAATAAGAAACAATCACATGCTAATGTATCGTAATTAAAACTGTTTGAAATTCAGCTCACAATGCAAACAACGAAGGAAAATATTTTCGTATAAATAAGAGATGTTTGAGGAAAATAATTCATGTTTATTTCTGCTAAAAATGTAGCAGGTGGGAAGACAATACAAAAATAAACCGGAGAATATATTTTGTTCATTCAAATCTTATAAAAATTTGATAAAACATGTTCTTCTATTTAAAAAAAGAAACTGTCTGTTAAAAACCACCTGTCACAGGTGGTGTGTAGCGTATAAGTTGGATTAAGCATTAGAGTATGTAATATATATATATATATATATATATATATATATATATATATATATATATATATATATATATATATATATATATATATATATATATATATATATATATATGTGCGTCTGTGTACAAGATTAGATATAAGAAATCCGTAGGCACGCATGGAGGCTAAAGGGAATATATAAAAAAAATCCTGCAAACTGAAAGAGTAGAATTAATTAACAATCAATATAATTCCAACCTGACACATTGTAAAGTAAAATACAATTTTCAAATGATGTTTCGTCACTATAAGCACTAAAGTCTATGGCACAGGCAGATAATACACCGTTTAAATGAAGAATTGCACACCTATTTTTAAATTGTTTTACGATGTTTTTTACTATAACGAAACAAAAATTTACAATTCAACAAAATATACTATATAATATACAACGAAATATACTACATAAACAAAATATACCTTATAATACTATAACAAAACAAAAAAAATATAACAAAACAAAAATAAAGGTATTTTCCTTTTATTGCATACGAGGACGCTCCATTGAAAACTTGCATTGACTACATAGGATACTTTAAGAGGCCCAACAGAAACTACAAAAGTGGTTTTCTCAACACGTTAACTTTTGCGAGTGTTTGTTCCAAATTTGTGCACGAATATTTCTCAAATTTTCTTTATTCTAGGTGCTCTGTTTTGCGAGAACTTTAAAAATGAAGCGTTGCGCAACAGATTTGCAAGAGCACAAAACCTCTTCTTCAGACATCCCTATCAACATATTGGCAAAGAGGCACCTCAAAGTTAATAGTAACAGCAGCATTACAACCAAATTTCCGTTTATATTTGGTCCGTCTGCGCATCTCTTTTTTTATAACATGTATCAACATGCTTTATTACAATACTGTTTGCAATAAAACCTCATATTCCGATTTTTATGCATGATACACATTTGTTAAGTTTGAGTCTTACATGGCTACAATAGAGGAAAAAAAGATTTCATGTTAAAAATATCAAGACGAAAAATAGAATTATCTTAATAATAACTGGTTACGCTAAAATGGTCAAATAAGATTAAATATCATTTAATGCACAAAACAAATCGCACCTTAATGAACATAAAAAGAAAATAAAATTAAATGCACTAATGCAAAAATTTCCAATTGGAGGCTTCCTTGGTGCTCATGAGTCTAATGAAAACGACACTGAGAAAAGGTTTTCTTACTAAAAATTAACAACAAGATTAAAAAACGTGTTTAAAATGCACAACAAAATTAAGCATATTTGGTTTTAGAAAATACCGCTCATTTTCCTGGTATTTCCATCTAATTCGTGCGGGAGAAAATGTTCTTTGCTTCAAAAATTACCTTTTTGTTAGTATTTATATTTCATAACTTGAAGCGCTTGGAATCATAAAATCAATCTTCTTACGCACCAAAAAGCATTTTTAGAAAATAAAAACTAACTAGTTTGTTCATTTCAAGCCATTGCGTTTATTTTTCGGGAGAAAAACTTTTATCCCGATTAAAAGAAAAATTAAATTTGTAATGTGTTCTTTACCAGCAATCCCTGAAATTCCTTCTCGGAATTTATCATTTAGATTTCGTTAGAAATAAACCTGCTTGAAAGAACAAAAACACGGAAGGAAAATTTTTGTTTCTTCAATCGTTTCAAAGCTTTGATTTCTTTTACCATTAGAATTTTGAAATGAAAGTACATAAACAACTCAAAAAGCAAAAAAAAAAAAAAAAAAACATAATCTGGAAACGAAAAATGCAATCGGGGTAGCATAAATTAGTACCGTAAAACCGTACAACTTTAGACCAGTGTTGCAACTTTAGACCACTGAAGTAGTATGTGCCATGTAGTGGTCGATGGAGCAAAGTTAAAGTCTTTAAAAAATTTCAGTAGGTTCGCTAGTGTTGTCCAGCGAAGTTCATGTTGTTTACTCCAATCTCCAGTGTTATCATTCTCGTGTAAAAATTCATTTCTGTTGGAAGGTTTTTTTCGACATTTTTGTTTCAGCTCTCTAAGTCTCCTTCAAAACCTATATTTGCCGATTGAATTATCCTAAGGTAAGTTTATTACTTTATTACTTAGGTATCTAAGATGATTTAGCATTATCGGCGAATCCTGATGTTTCTTTGTTTACTTGTCGTTTCGAAGTAAACAAAATATGTTAATTCGAGTTGTAACTTTGGATCACCCATTTTTACTGTCGTTTGTCAATATTTTGAGAGCAATTTTGTATTGTCTTGAGCAGTTTTTTTAGTTTTCGGGTTTTCTTTGGTTTTATACATGAATCCAGGGAAAAGAAAGAAGATAGGCGGCCGTCATTATCTCAACTATTCGCATGAACTGATGGAAAAGGTGATCCAAGAAATCAGGAACAACCAAATTTCAACAAGGAAGGCAAAAAGGGGTAAATTTTGGTGTTGGTCTCATTCCCCCGATGTCATTTGGTACAAAAAAAGAAAAAAACAAATTATTGCGACAACGAAGGAACCTACCCAACTGGGACAAAATTTGTATCAAGCCCCTGTAAATAAATGATTAACAAAAATGCCCTTGCAAAAAATTGAATAAAAAATGAAATCCAGGAGTAGGTACCTACTAATTGCTTTTCCTACTATCTAACGTTCATATTTATATATCTGAAATAAAATATTGTTTTTCACAATTGCTTTTATTTAAGAGAACCTGAAATTGACTCAAAAAGTATAAAAAAATTTATAAATCGGAAAAAGTAATTACATTTTTTTTTAAATTTTTGCTGTGTACGGGATTGGAACAGAACGATTTATGCATTGTAACTTTCGACCGGAGCACTTTAGCAATGCATATCAAAGAACATATGGGGTGGTTTAAAATTCACTATCATGTGCAAAATATAAATTAAAAGAGGCACTTATCTATTTCATTTAATACACTTAAAATGTATCCAGCTGGCTAAAATATATACCTGTACCGCTGCAAGTAAATTATAAATTTAATGAGTACTCTCTAGAACAGATATTGTAGTAATTCATAAATACAGTGGCTCCCAAAAGTGTTCGTACACTTTGAAATTTTTTAGTTAAATCGAAGTAACGCAAAACTGAATTTGAATATGAAGTCCAATATTTTTTTCACATCATTTCTATGTCATTCTAAATAAAACCCTGTAGTTTTTCAAAATATTGACGGATCTTCTTTTTGAAATGGGTCAAAAAACGAAGAGACAGAGAAAAAATACGCCACAATAGTCTTCGTACACTCAAATTTTTTCGAATAAATTCATGATTAAAATTTATCTTATGTCGTTTTTTTTATTATTTTTGCATTGAGTTGACCCTTAAAAGTCATTTGTCTTTAATTTTTGTTTATTTATTCCTTAATAGTGTGCTTATTACTTTAAAATGGCTGGTATTCGTAAAAAACCACAAACACCATTCGAAATTTTCTTTTTTCCTCACGGTATCGGTAAATTGGTTTGAAATGTCTCTAAATTAGTTAATTTATTCCATTCTATAGTAAAGTGCTTGATAAAATGCTTTAAAAAAAGAATTGGACTGAAAACAAGGTAAGAAAAGGTCAGCCGGCAAAGTTGACAAAGCGTGATCGAAGATTTAAAGTTAAAAAATTTATGAAAAATACACATTTGTCTGCTGTAAAGGTTTCTGCAGAGTTAAATAAAAATTTTTACACTTAATTTTCACCGAAAATTGTTCACCAAGTTCTCTGATTACCTGGATTAAATGAACCTCTTCCCGCAGAAATTTTCTTGGCCCAGCGAAGAACAGAAAACTTTCGCTTTTCGTCAGAATGTCAATGATAAATAAGCTCAAAATGTTTTGGAATTACGTCTTACTTACAGATAGGAATGAAGTCAAGATTTTTGGTTAAATAGTTGTATAATTGTAAATAGAAGAAAAAATTAGGAACTTAATCTTAAAAACTTAGTTGGAGTAGTTAACCAGGACGGTGAAGATGTTTTTGTGTGAGGGTGCATATCAGCACCAAGACTTAATAGTTTAGAATTTTTTGATGAAATAATGAATCATGCTGTTCATTTAAATATTTAAAAACGAATTTTAAACTATTAACTGAAAATTTGGTTATCGGAAAAAACTTTGTCTTTTTATCAAGATAACGATAAGAAGCACACGGTTTTCAACGTTTGTGTCTAGTACCTCAAAAATTGTCCTAAAGTTTATAAAATATCCCTTCAATTTCCAGATTTGAACTTAATGTAACATATTTAGAGATATTTGGAGGATATATTACGAAAATACGGCTTTGAAACGAAAATAGACCTCGAAACAGTAAGACTCGAAGTGTGGTTGAACACTTACTCAGAAATTAAGCAAAAAAAAAAAATCTTTTCCCAGACGTTTAAAAGGTGTTGTTGATACTGCATGATATTCTACTTAATAATAACTTAATAATAAGTTAGATTATTCAATAATATATAGATATTTTTTAAAGTGTGCGAAGACTTTTGTGACAGAAAATTTCCGGCACTTTTTTGTTTTTGATTTTTTAAAAATTAAGTTTTAATATTTTTTAAAAAAAAGTCATGTAGTTTTGTTGAAATTTGATCATAGATCTTATAATTAAATACCTATTCCGAAATGTTAATTCTAACCAATGGATAGAGTCCTATTTCATTGAAAGTCGTAGGTGTACGAAAACTTTTGGGAGCCACTGTACATAGACTGCTTTCGATAAAAATAAGGAAGAAGTAAATTATTTTACTTGTTTATTTTTATAATGTGCTATTTTTATGAGTATATCTAACCAAAATAATAGCTTTACATTTAAGAAAAAAGAATGAAAAGTCAATTTTTGTTTCATAGTGCATTTTTTTAAATTTCATATATAAGTTAAACATGAAAAGAAAATTAAAAGAACAATTAAAAATGTTTCTTTCCGCTTTGAGCTATAAAGATTAAATTGATTAAATAGAATTAGCACGCATATTGAATGTTCAAAGTATTTTAACGTTGTTATAATTTGATACAAACACTCAGATATATCATCACTTTTTTTTTCCTCTTTTATCACAGAAATATTCATAATGCAAATATTGCGACATTAATACAAATTATTTCAGCAATATCTATATGTTTAATTCCAGTATAATATAGTTTATTGAATTATATTCCAATGTAATATAATTTATCCTTTCTTATTTTACTGGAGTTAAACATATAACTCCATATATTCTAGCAATAAGAAAGAATCATAGAAACATTTTAAACAAAATTATATTCAACAAATACAAATGTTTACACGTATTTGAAATCTGTACCATCTAAGAATACTATAATGTAAGAGTTTTCTACATATCAATATTTTTATTAAATACTGATTATTTTACTGAGCGTTTGCCGGAGTTCATAATTGCTTACATTGATCTTTTATCCTCGATCTTTTTCCTTTAATAGATTTCTTTAATGAAAAAAGTAGTTTAAGAAATCAAAATTGGTAAATATTACAGGGACAACCAAATAATTCCACGAATAATGTATATGTACTATTATCAAAGAAAGAGATTAGTTGTTTTCACATGGCTGGAATATTTGTATTGCTTTGCATTGTTTAATTTGAAACAAAATCCAAACCTTCCTTTTTTAATTCGCTTCTTTAATATTTTTTACCATTCTTTCGATTTAACCAGCTTTAAAAACAAAAATATTTGTCTATAAATTGTTCTCATCATTTCATATTTTATTCTTTGTTTAAAACAGTTTTTGTTTGTTTATAAAGTTTTAAAATAAAACTTATTAAATGGTTCTTTGTATTTTACGTAGCTTTATTATTTTTTTACACTGCAGAGTAAAATAAAGGATTTCCTGCAAAAATATTCTCATTAACTAATATTAATATTTGAACACTTTTAATGTAAATATTTATGTTAATCAAGAAGGGAAATAAAACACATTTGTTGAGCTTCTTAACTAGCATTCGTAATAGACCGTTTGTATTTAATGTCTGTATTTAAATGATGTGTGTATTATGTACACTTACTCTTTTGTATTTTTATTCATTAAAAATAAGAACTTCTATTGTCGTCCTTAGTTTTTCTTTACTATACTTTACCAGTTAAAAAACCCAAGTTCATAAATTAATAAACAAGTCAAGTAACCGGAAAACATTTATTAGAAGGTTACATGTATGTACATTTTTTTTTTCGAAATAGATAATTAAAATAGTGATATTTTGTGTAGGATTTATCTTTTATCGTAGATTTTTTAATATCGAATACCGATATTTTGAAATGTTCAAAGTTTTGCTACCGGTATCGCATACAAAGGACAACTGCAAATAAAGTGCATTAAAACATAAATTATTATTTCTATATATTTTCGAGCACTACTAAGGGGAAATTATAAATAGTGCTAGACCCAAAACTTAATATTCACAATTCGGAAAAAATACTAGTTAACTTTTATACCATAAGATTTCATTTTTCACTAAAAACCAGTAAACAAGTTTTTTCCAAACTCAAATGAACTCATATTTTCTTGTTAGTTCCATGTTTTACTAAATTGTTATCACCCATTTTCATATTTGCTTCAAGACTTCTAATGTAAAATCATGAATGGTGTTGATCCCAACAATTAATACTCTAAATTCGGAACAAAATGTGTTAGTTACCTTTTCACCCACGCAATTTCAGTTTCCACTCAGAACCTGTAAACAAGTTTTTCCCAACTGGAATAGACTCATATTTTCTTGTTTTATTGAATTTTAATAAGTAATTATCACACATTTTTTATTTTCATCATCATCATCCAACACGATTAACGGCTAAAAGCTCTGTTCGGTCTCTATCTTTTACGAGGTCTTCCCTTATCGCTTCACTCCTTCAGTTTATATTCCAAGGCAGCACTTGTTAAACGGTCTGCACTCATTCGTTCCAAACGTTATCCCCATCTATTTCTGTAGTTCCTGATAACATCTAACATTGGTTCAACCTGTAGTTCATCCCTGATGAAAAATCCCCTGAAAAAGACTTTACACCCTTTTGAAATTTCATCTCCGATGACTGAACTAGTCATTCATCATTTTTTCTTAACGTCCAAGTCCCCATGCCATACAACAGAGTTGGTACTGCCATTGTCTTAAAAAGCTTTAATTAATTGTCTTTTCTTGTATTTCTTAATGCTCTTCTTAAGTTCCACAGACGTATTTCAACTTACATAGCTTGTTCTGTGTGACATATTTTTAAAGTCTATTTTTATGACGTTTTCAAGGCGAAGTATTAAATACTTTCAGAAACGTAAGAACAGCTGGCACAAAACTTTGCTCTTAAATGGACATCGACTTCAAAACGTCGCTGATAAAGTTATCTATGCTTTTTCAAAAAAATAAATGTCTTAGAAGCATTAATATTAATGTATCTTTTATAGTTAATAGAAAATGAAGAAGAAAGTCTAATTTAATGTATGAAAGCATTTTACTTAGAATATAGATGTAAGTAAAAAAATACGCTCCCCTAGCAGATACACAATCCGATTATGGTATTAATTTAGTAACAAAAAAGACAAAATTTGAACGCAAGAAAGAAAAAAGAAATAATAATATTAGTAGCTAGAATTTAAAATATACGGTTAGTTCTTCAGATACTTATAATGTTTCTTCCTAAGGTTCTGGGAACCAAAAGCTATTTCTGTTATACTCTTACTTTAGTTAAAAATAAAATCAAAAAAGCTATATCTGCTTATAAATTTTGTCAAGTAAAACGACAAATAACTCTGCTTTTTACATTTCTGTTATAGCTATTAAAAGTATGTAGAAAAAACTGATATTAAGTGTTTGCCTTGTTTGAATTCTTGAGCTGTAAATAGCATTTTTGTCGTCTACCCTTTAATATAATGAATTTCTCAAAAATAAAAATAATAAAACATTTCCGAAAAAAAGGAACTTTAAATGCATGCTCAGTTTTTGTTCATTTAATGATTTCACGCAACACAAAGTTTCTTATCACAAAAAAATATTTTCATTGTTATTATTATTTCTTAGCTGATTTCAAACAACACATCCCCTTCCGCAGCAAAATGACTAGTTATTTCAAGAAGTAATAATCTTAAAGCAGTTATTTTAAATTTAGTTTTGAATTTAATGCAGATTAAAAGAAAAAAATTGCGTGATCCATTTTTTGTTGTGAATTATTTTTCGCGTTTGTATCGTTTAGGATTGAAGTAAGTAAATTAGTTTAAAGGATGAATTCTTGAAAAAAAATTATTTCTAAATATCTTTAGAAACAGAAACAATGATCAACGACTTTAACAAAAACCTCGTGAAATGTTTATAGATCTAGCTTTTGATATTGACATTTCTACACGTATAAAAAAAATGTAATTATGCTCAGTCGTTACTGTTTTAAAAACTAGCAGAGACTACTTATTTCACTCTTGTTGACGGGGGTGTTCATATTTATAAATAACACTATAGAGAGATTGGATGTCATTGTCTCGAAAGGTTAGACTTGCTAGTTTACATACAAGACAGCACAAGGAAGATTTACAACACAAAGGGAGAGAATAACCCCCCGGACACTAGTGGAAAACGAACCCACGGCCTCTTGCAGATGGAACGAAGATTCTACCACAGACCCATCGACTGAAAATTGGAAAGTTCTAGAAACATGAATAAGAAAGCTTAATTATTATATGTTTCAATGTTAAACACAGTTGCTGTTTGAAGTAATTTTGAATAATTGACTTATGTAAAAGAAGCAGCCAAAACCTTTGTACAATTAAATGAGTAAAAACATGAGAAAGTATATATGTACAAATAAAAACATTAAAAAAGAGTTTGAAAACTCTGCAAACAGCTGTTTCGAGGTTACAAAATCAAACCCTTTCTTCAGTGCATGAAAAGAACGATGGAACAACCAAGTCCAAGAACGGACAAGTGAACGAGGAAAAGTAAGACATGGATGAGTAAATAAACTGAAAGTAGCCGGAACCGGAAACGTGACGTCAGCAGAAAGCAGCAAGGAGATCATTACCTAGGGAAAACGTCATTCACTCCAAATTCCGTATAAAAAAACATGAAAATTATGTCAAAAAGCAGGATTTTAAACGTTCTTCCATCGTTCAACATTGTTGGTCCTGTGACCATAACTTCGACTTTTTTTCTGCCAAAATTATCCACGGTTTTTCTTTCACTTACGATTTAGATTTTTGTGAAAGCTTACTGCTTCTGGAAAAATTCCACTTTAATAGTGAATAATTTGTCGAGCACACCCCTTTTCCCAACTCTTTGGAAATCTTTCCTTTAATAAAAATTTTTCAGTGAATGACTTTTTTCCTGGGTGCTGATGTCCTTGCTGCTTTCTGTTGACGTCACGTTTCCGGTTCCGGCTAATTTCAGTCTATTTACTCATCCATGTCTTATTTTTTCTCGTTCACTTGTCCGTTGTTGGACTGGGTTGTTCCATTCATATTTTTATACACTGAAGAAGGGGTTTGATTTTATACTCCGAAACAGCTATTTGCAAAGTTTTTAAACTCTTTTTAAATGCAATTATTTGTGCATATCGACACGTTGTCATATTTTTACTCAAATGACTGTTATAAAACATTGTTGGAAAAGAAAGAAAGAGCAAGAGAGAAATTAAAACGTCTTCTAAGTTTTAAACATATTTTGCTTTATAAGCTCAAAAGTGCTTTAGGGTTACGCGTGATATAAATTTTTATTCTTTCATCTCCAATATTTTAATTTTCTTCCGTTTCTTACACTAAGGAAGAGAGTAACTACACTTTAATTTATGAAATACACTGCCAGCTCAGTCAATTCCAGCTGAGAACTGCAGTTTCGTGCTTATTAGCACTCATCAGCCCGGCATAGGACTAACTGAGCTGGAGACGGAAAACCTCTTAAGGAAGCCAAGAGTGCCAAACAAACTGGTAGCTAACATAGAATTAGCAATGACCAGACGAGTGACCGAAACAATGGTTCGGTTCAACTCGAATATTGCAGGCAAGGCAGGTATATTCAGTAAGTTACCGCCCTATAGCCAGGGCTAAGGCAGAAATATATGAAATACACTGCCAGCTCAGTCAATTCCAGCCGAGAACTGCATAAAACTGCAGTTCTCGGAACGGCACGAAACTGCAATTTAAGCACGAAACTGCAGTTCTCGGCTGGAATTGACTGAGCTGGCAGTGTATTTCATATATTTCTGCCTTAGCCCTGGCTATAGGGCGGTAACTTACTGAATATACCTGCCTTGCCTGCAATATTCGAGTTGAACCGAACCATTGTTTCGGTCACTAGTCTGGTCATTGCTAATTCTATGTTAGCTACCAGTTTGTTTGGCACTCTTGGCTTCCTTAAGAGGTTTTCCGTCTCCAGCTCAGTTAGTCCTATGCCGGGCTGATGAGTGCTAATAAGCACGAAACTGCAGTTCTCAGCTGGAATTGACTGAGCTGGCAGTGTATTTCATATATTTCTGTCTTAGCCCTGGCTATAGGGCGGTAACTTACTGAATACACTTTAATTGTTCAACAAACCTTTTTCTAACAAGTCAATTGACATTCCATGAGCTCTGTTGGAAAAAAGTTTCCTTTTGTAAAAATGTTATGTCTAAAGTTGACCTCTTTAGGTTTATTAAAGTTACACAGTCGAATAATGTTTATTAATTTCCTAGAAATAAAGGAAAAATAGCCAAAACTGTTAAATTCAGATCCTGTTATTAAAATGTGCTAAACATTACAATTTTTCAACTACAATCACTGAGCTAACAGAAAATGTACAAAATTTATATTCTTTAAAAATATTAAAATTCAAAAGTAAGTATTATTGTACAGGCGTCCCTCGTATAACACGATTAATTCGTTCCATGTAGTATCGAAACAATTTTATACGAGACTTTTTTTTAATAACATTTTAACTAATTGTTTACACTAATTCATCATGTACGGGAAAAGGGGGCACATGTGATCATGGCATGTTTTACTGGGTTAACGTCAAGCAAAAAAAACAAATCTCAAAAAATTCTCAAGAAATAGCAGTACTAGCCCTACTATTTAACCAAACTTTCAGAGCTAGAAGCCATTTTATGTTCCTGTGGTGACAGCTTCTTTGTTTTAGCAGATGCACTTTTACCACTGTCTTCTTCGTGTAAAAATATATTTTAAACTAATAAATAAGCTAAATTCAAATATTGCAAACCATTATAAGAACATTCGCGTAAATTTATGCCAAAGTTTAAATTTTGTTATTAAATAAAAAGTTCTTTATTTTTGAAAATTAGTTCTAAGGTACATGCCGGGCACTTGTGAACGCAACATGTAGGGGCACATGTGAACAGCTCCCATATCCTCGCCGCAAATATAAATATTTGTGTACGCTTATTATAAGCGTTAAAAGAGATGTAGATATTTACATTTATTGTTTGCTGCAACCAGAGTGTAAATTTATTGTTAATTATTATTACATAATTACTAATTATTTATTTTATTATTTTTTATTTTGTTAATTACCAAATAGTTGGGTAAAGATTTAGTGATAGATAATATTTGCACGGAAAGTAAAGATAAAATATTTTCTTTTGACTAAAAACTGAAGTTCGGAAAAAATTTTAAATTAATCATCATATTCTGTATGAAGCTTAAACGTACTATATAACAAGAATATACTTTACATAATAATATATTCTTTGTATTGTTTAGTAGCATTATAAGATTTTTCTTGTCGATCTATTGATTAGAACATGCTATGAAAGTTTAAAATTTGACAGTGTGCAGAGTTCTGTAATTCAGAAAAAAAATATATTCTTAATAACAGCTACTGTGCAATTCAAACTGACAGTATAGGTTACAAGCCCTTGAATGTAATTAGTACATACGTATATGCTTCATTATAACGACGCTTTCGTTGAAATATGATGCTCGTCCTGCATTTTTCAATCGTGTTCACATGTTCCCGAAGCTTGTTCACATCTGCCCCCGTATAGGGGCACATGTGAACAATGGAAGACATTTTTTAAAAATTCCATAAAGTACAGAAATAATTTTTTAAAAAATCTGAAAAAAAATTCATGGCACAAAGAAAAGACTATTCAATCATGGGGACCCTTTTCCTGTGAGAAATTGAAAATCTTTTCTGAGAAATTAGGAAATGAAAAAAAAATGTTCACATGTGCCCCCTTTTCCCCTACATAGTAAAAATCGTGTGAATATGTATCGTGTTGTATCGAAACCGTGTTATACGATACATAGAAATAATGTGAATAAAGAGATGTGTACCCTGTTATATCCAAACAAAGTTTCATAAAAACAAAGTAAAAACTTATTACAGTTAATATCGAACATTAACAGAATGTATTTTGCAAAAATGTAACTCCATATTTTCTAATCATAACTTTCGTGTTATATCAAAACCTTGTAGTATTAAATTCAAGTTTCGTACCGTGTAATATCGAAACCGTATTTTACAAGTACAGTGTTATACTAGAGACGCCTGTACTTAATGACTTTAATAATTGTAAAAGATTCGACGATTTATAAGTTCTGCAACTTGCTGATTTGCAGACTGAGAAATTTTATTTTTGTTTTAATTGTTCATATTATACGTAGATGTTTTTACTTCCTTTTACAAAAAAGGAAGTATTATATTCGCGAAAAAAATTTCACTCAAAAATCGACCTTAAATTCCATTTTACTCACCCCCGAATGAATATTGAGTTTTTTTCCACTCGACCACACGTGGATAAGTGCCTATGAACGTATAGACACGCGAAATATCCATAATGACGATTCCCGAGTTAATTACAACGAATTTTCTCGTGACGTCTGTATGTACGTGCGTGTGTGCGGATGTGCGTATCTATGTCGCATAACTCAAGAACGGAATGTCCTAGAAAGTTGGAATTTGGTACGTATCCTAGTGGGGTCTTGTTGGGCATCTCTCCTTTTGGTTGCATTTGGGTGCTTTTAAAGGGATCTTTTGCCCCTTTTTGGGGGGAAATCATTGTTAATTTTGATGTAAACTCAAATGGTGTTATAATTTGGCGGACAATTGGCGATGTATCGCCAGTCTTTTGGTCGCCAAGTTTTGTCGCCAACTTGGCGACAAATTTTGCGATTTTTTTTTTTTAAATCTGTTTTAATTTTGCCACTGTTTGTGGTATTTAGAGAGTAGACTATTGAATCACATTAAAATTGCCAGTAATGGGGAAATGACATTAAATTGGACTAAAAGGAAGTCATGTGATGCACACATCAGCTCGTTTTAATTAACACTTTCTCTCTACTTTTGTTGATTTGGAGATGCAGCATTATTTTAAAACCGGACATCTGTCTACACTCTGCTGGTTCAAAAAGTCGATATGTTTGTCCACTTTATTTTAAATAGCATTCACTCTGAGAAGAAATTTTCACAACTCATTTTTTCTCTTTTTTTTTTTTTTTTTTTTTTTTTTTTGAAAGATTCGAGATTATTTTGCTTTTTAGAAGGATGGTAGATTGCGTGAAAAAGGTACTCATTTAGAGTAATTAAAACTAACAATTAGATTACAAAACGTTCTCAAAATGACAAGTATTTCTATGGAAATATTTTTACTGAAATCTGCTTTTAACAATAAACGCCAATTTATTCTCAAAGAAGGAAGACGATTTCAATTCATATGATTATGCAGAAAATAATATATTGCAAAATAAACTTCTGATGTCCATTAGTTTGCGTAAGAACGGAGGTGACGATGCTTGACGTTCTAGCTACTAAATAAAATTAAATATCTGCAACTGTAAAAATTACAGAAGATGTATTCCAATAACTATTTATATAAAGATGAATCTACATTTTTTTGAGCTTATTTTTAAGATTTCGTCAAACCCGAAAGTGAGTTCGCACCACAATTGATACATTTCTTTAAAAGCAAAAGTCTCCAAATAAGATATTCGTCAACCTTGAAAGAAATTTCACTCATGTGTAATCAAACCAGACATAAAAAAACATCGGCTTAAAAATCTGCAGTTACTGCACTGTAAAAAAAAATGTGTAACCTTACCCATAAAAGCGGTGGCAGCTTTTATATTATTGCGGTTTTGATATTATTGCATTAATATCAAAATTGGCTGAAAGAAACTGCATGAAATTTTGAAATTAATTTTGGAAAGTTAGGAAAGAGGAGAAAAATCGTCTCTCAGAAAAAAAACTGTTAACTATTTCGAGTCAAAAAAAAAAATAATAATAATAATGAGAAAAAAGAAGAAAAACAGTGACGGAGGAATTGGTAGCATTCAAAAAAATCATTATGATCATTAATTGGCCGAGTATCAACAACCGATTAATCGGTAATCGGCCTATTTGCTTACCGGTGCATCCCTAGTATGTCCCACACTGTAAAAAAATGTATAAACTTTCTCCGTAAAAGCAGTGGCAGCTTAGCTGCCTCCATAGCAATGGAGTTACTTGACTTATATACTGGTGTAACGCTCATTCGTTAAGCCAGTTTTATCAGTTGAGTGACTCCATTGCTATGGAGGAAGCTAGCCGCCGGAATAAGATTACACAAAGTGCAGAATGCTGCCACCGTATTTACGGAGTAAGATTACACATTTTTTTTACAGTGTGTATTGTAGTGAAGTAAAAGCAAATAACAGGATAAATTTATAAAACAGATTGCAAACTAAAAAGAAACAGCACAGAACCCAAAAGAAGTGTCAACAGAAGATTTTCCCTCACTTCGTCAATGAAATATGGTGAAAATAATACTGAATTAAGTTTAACTATTTCCCTGACGCTACCCACTCCTTCTAATTTACAGGCATATAGTTTTACTTACGTACATTAGGAAAATGGTTTCTTATTTTGTTTATTACTGAAAAGAAAAAATGAAATTAATATACGTAATAGAGTTACACAACTAAGTCCTTTTCTTTGATGATGATTTCTTTTTAATATACATTTTAAAGAAGTACCAAGAAACTTTATAACGGGTACTATTTTTTAATATTAACCAATAAAGAATTAAATTTGGGCTAGTTTATGTTTTAAATGAGTTCTTTGTTTTGAAAATATCTTTCATCTTGACAGCTTGCCTTGTATTTTGCGTAAGTTTATTTGTTTCTTTAACAGTCAACTAACTGTATCTTAAACAAAAATGTATTTTCCCAAAAATAACTAATTTCTCAAATATCATGACATTTTGCAATTACAAAAGACTATACGTTTTCTTTAATTGATTTTCCCCCATACTTAAGAAGAAATGGTTAGTATAAATAGGATGCCAAATTTCCACTAGCAGTAAATTTAATTTTCAGTAGTTTAAACTATACATTTGTTTCACAAAGTGAATATCTTTTTTTCATTTAAGTAATTGATTTATGTGCTTAAAATCTTATTCTTCGAATTACTAGTGATTTAAAAGAAAATATTGTTCTTCAAATTGCTACAACACATAATAATATGTGTTTTCTTTTATTTATTTTCCCCCATAATTAAGGATTGGTTAGAATAAATGTGAAGCAAAATATTCACTAGCAGTACATTTAATTTTCAGTAGTTAAATTTATATCTTTAATTACCAAATTACATATATTTTTCATTTTAGTAATTTTTTACGTGCTTAAAATCTTACTCTTCGAAGTACTAGTGATTTGAATGTAAGTATTTTATTTCAAGACTTCATTAAAACCCTTAATTTGGCCACATTCTTTCTTTCCCTTGAATTCCCGTTTCTTTGTTAAGGAATTTACTTGTAACAAAAGAAGCATCCTATAATTCAAAGAAGAAAATTAATTATATCTCTTTCAACTGATAAATAGCATGCGTATGCGTGTGTTTTCAATCTCAAAATCAATTTACCTGCTCTACTTTCTGAAAAAGATGCCATTAGTTTTGAATGAATTTTTTATTTTATAACTAAAGTAGCCCATGCAGATCATTGCATTGTATGCGAAATTTACAGAGCCAAGTGTTTTGTACTTTGTTTCATTTTATACGTTATTTCCGGCACCGACGGGGGAAGTTAAAAGAGAAAGTAAGTGGAAATATTTGACTTCTCTTTAATTCAATAAATTTTGAGATCAAGAAAAAGTCTTAGAAGCGTAGTTGAAGTTTTCAAGTTTACTAGATTACTCTGCTAAATAATATTGTTCTCAACTGTGTAAAATAAAAATTGTGGTTTGTTACCAGATGCACTAACTTATTTCTAAATATTTAAATAATGAAAATTTTGAAACAATAATAAAAGAAATGAGACGACAGCATTTTTATTTAGTTTTTAATCGGACAATTAAGGTCAATATTTTAAATCAAGAACGTAATTGTAGTTGAACATTTTTAAAGGTTACTTGATTGCTTCTTAAAATGTTTCATTTAGTTGACGATGTTGATGATAACATTGGGTAAAAGATGAGCGAACCCGAGGCAAGATGACGACCTTAAAAGTTTTTTTTTTAATCAATAGCGTTAAAAAATTTCAACTGATACTTAATTATCTAAAAATTTTGAAAGGAATCTAAATTTATGAAGCTATGTGATTAAAATAAAAATAATTTTTAGCATTGCATCTCAGATTGCGTCATTTTTAGCAAATAAAATTATTCGTCATCTTGCCCCTCATAATTAAATGTATAATGTATTTTGTAATAAAACTTGCATAAAGTATTATTTTTCATTTTGGTAACAAATGCAAAGCTTTAAAAAGAAGAGGAAATTTTACATTTTAAAAATACATGAGAAAAAGTGAAATATAAAATTGAAATATTTTCCATTTCATTGTTAAAAAAATGGATCAAATAAATGTATAAACAAATGAATAAATTGTTAATATGTAAGAAAAAATAAGTTAATAGAGTAACAAATGAAAGAAAAAAAGTGAATAAATAAGTGATTTAATAAATGGAAGAATGGAAATGAATTAAATAAAAAAAATAATACATAAGTGATATAAGAAATGAATGAATAAATAAACTAATCCACTTTTCCCCACTCACTTTCTCAGCGTGCACTTGAACAATTGTATTAACTTTTTAAACCAAAACATGCCTACTATTAGCTAAATAAGTGCTAAATTAGACAGATATTTATTAATGTCAAAAGTACTAATCACAAAATCTATTTTATATTTTAAATAAAAAGGATGTTTGATAAATCACAAAATATTACAATATAGAGAGCAAATGTTTTTAGTGATAATTATATGCCTTGATCTTTAAAATAATTTTTTGTTTGACTGGAATCAAAAATACGTTTAATAACATACTTAAAATATTAATGCATAGGTGGCACTCAAAACTGAAAATATGTAGCCATTTCACATTGCCCAATATTCCCCTACATCGTTTAATGGCCAATGTATATATTGATCGTTAAAAGTTTACATTAGCAAGGACTGTTATGCAGAATGTTTACTATGTTGATGAACAAACATATCTTGTTTGCTTGAATTTTTCAGTTATGTTCTAATTTACGCAGTATTTTCATCGAAACAAAAATGAAAGAAGTATTTTGTCTGAAAACAATTTTTGCTCAAGTACAATCCTCCAATAATTCCATTATAGTTTTAGGGTTTTGATGTAGTTTAGACATTTGCTGCTCCATCAAGGACAGCTGCCGACAATATCCGTATAACTACTGCTGGAAACGAAAATCTGTTGTTTGCATGAATCTAGCAGGACTATTCTAATTTACGCAGTATTACCCAACATAATAAAAAGAATAAACTAATTTTTCACCATACAGTTTTTGAATCATCTGCAATTATGTATTATCACTGGTGTGTAAGAGTTTTGAATTAAAGCAAGCATTTTTCACAATATTAAGAACCTCTGTTGACAACTTCCACTGTATGAGAGACAAATAGTGTCGTTTAGATGAATCTTGCTAAAATTCCCTCTTTAAAACAGGATTGTGATCGGAATAAAACCGAATGAACAAATTTTTCTTCATTCAATTTTAGCTCATGTATAATCATGTTGTGGTGGCCTTCAATAATCATTCTTGCAAGTTTTGAGTTAGTGTATGCATTAGTTCCATAATCATGTCGTGCTATCCCTCAATAATCTCTTTCCAGTACAAGTGTTTTGAATAAGTGTATACTAGGGTGTTTTTTTTTCAGCTACAGTCCAGGAGACCCCCCATCTTTTGTTTAGACTTACTAATAGTATGCGGTGAAAGTTTTAGCTTTATACTCAAATTTTTAGAGGATGCTCAATGACCCCTTAGTTTAATATTAGCCATAGCATAGAAAATACCACAAATTTGAAGCATTTTATTTCCCCAGCTGCTTTTTTATAAATAATAATTTTATTGCAATGTATGTATATGCATATAACCACTGTATAGTATAATATGAAGCATTGTTTTTACAGTTCAATGTATTTTTTAATCCCCCTCCCCCAAACTTTTGAAGTTTGGGGGAGGGGATTAAACACCCTCTTTCAGTTAAAATAGGAAGCTAAAATTCTTCCAGTATATTACTATCCACAAGTCTAAAGATATTGAAGGGTGTCCTGTTATCTAGGAGAAACTTTTTTTTTACATGTATTTTTAAACCACCCTAGTGTATACATTAGATCCCTTTTCAAAGATTAAATTAGACAATATTTATGGTATTGAATCCCAACAGAACTTTGTCGTTTGTTTGAATCCTGAAGGAATAACCTCATTTATGCTGCACTGTCATCGGATTAAAAACTTGTGAAATAGTTTTTCTTCATTCAATTTTAGTTCATGCATAAACATGTAGTAACCATTAAGAATCGAATCGTTGCACATGGGTTTTGAATTAGTAGTTTTGAAAACTGCATATCATTGTTGTCTAGAATGGCTAAAAATCTATCTATAATTTGCATTTTAATTTCTATTTTAAGGTAACACACATAAAAAATTTCATTAGTAAATAAAAGTACTCTTGAAATAATTACTATTAGCAAACTTTCAAGCTACAAAGGGGCCACTTCAATTATTTTTTGTCAAATAATTAACACAATTATATTTTCTAATTCAAAAATATTTCAAAAAAAAACCTTTTAATTTAACGCTTGTTTAATCGCAAAAGAAATTCTTTCGCAAGGAAAATTTTCGACAAAAGACAAACCGAATTGAACATTCCTTCCGCTGAATTTATTTTACTCAAAACAAAAGAAATATTTTTCCTCAAAAAGAATGAAAAATGAATTTTTAAATAAATTTCTTTCAAAATGCAGTCATTTTTTTCATTGGCAAAAATTAAGCCTTAAAGGTATACGAGCTCATTCAAAGAAAGGAAATTTTATGTCAAAAGGTTTTCATTGCTTAGAGGAATTAAAATTAGTTTCAAATGTAAGTCAGTTAAAAGAAACAATTTTTCAGGTCGAAATGAGAACAATAATTAAAATGAACAACATTAGTAACTTTTTTTTGTAAAAGTTAAACATACATTCGTTTTTTACAATGAAATGCACCGATTATCATGGGAGTGAAAAATAAATGAGTGCAAGAAACAAACAAACATGAACGTTTTTAGACATAATGTATTTCTAAACTGCTACATATTTTCATAAGAGATGTAGATTTATTTACGCATAGTAAAGCTTATCTATCCCTCAAATGTTTTTGGCAGCAAGTTGTTATTTTTAAGCTGTACGAAAATTTAGGTAGATATTTAAATATATTTTAATTTATCAAAACATTTGAGAAAATAAATGGTTCTCTTTCTTCTAGGAAAAAAAAAACGACGACTTAAATCCATCGTTGCATGAAACCAATATGCGAAAAATATCGCGTACGCATGTTTTGGAGTCACAGGGAACATTTTTCTAAGTTCAACCAAATTTAATCACTGTAAAGTATCAATCATTTAAAGGATTATTAAAAACACTTTCTCGAAATAGCAGAATTTTGAAACATACAACTTGACATGTGTGGGTGTTTCCTTTTAAGTTAGATTAATCTCGTACGTATATAGAATACTTATCCAGGACTTGCAATCTGACTAATCTGAAATTCTATGATTTGAGCTACAACAAAAAGCAAAATTTTTCCTGTTTAAGAAAAAACATGAACTCTTTTGCGATAAATTTAACGTGAATAATAATTTAGACCTTCAAGAGTTAAGAAAATGTTTAAGTGTAGATTTTAGGAATACTGAACACTGCATCACTCGAGACTAAACGAAACAGTGAAGCGAAAAAAAACTTCACCAAAAAATATCTCAGTGGCTGAAAAAACACTTCAATATTTTTGTAATTAATTCAATCGTTGTATCAACCCATAGTTTTGTGAAAAATGTTCAAGTAAAATTTGTGCTACAATATGATTTAAAGTGGAAAGCCAACGTAAATAAAGCACAAATTCTCAAGAAAAAAATATTTTCTTGGGAATTTGTGCGTTATTTACGTTGGTTTTTCACTTTAACCAATAGTTTTAATTTATAACTTAGTAATACGGTAATGATTTCAAAATAGTGCTACATTGAAACAAAGGAAAGTTCTTCAAAAATAACTCAATTCTGTATGCAATGTTACCAAGAGCTACAATTTATTGAAGAATTCGTTTCCAGAAAGTTTCGTTACTTATTTGTCCGAAAGAAAAACTTATAAGTATCACTTACGCTAATTACTTTGGCAAATAAATTAAGTATCTCTAGAGTATTCGAGAAAGCATTTTTCAAACACACTCAGAGTTCAATATTAATAACTTATATTTTTTACTTGCAAGTAAAGAGAAATTCACTTTCGGGGAGCGGATAATTAATACATAATGAACGGGGATGGTTGTAGATTTTTGCGTTGAGGGCTTCTCTCGCGTTAATTACCGAGCATTTTGGAATTGAATATCGTATTTTTTAATTAAATAATGTCATACATTTCCATCAAAATTGTTTTGAATATAATTTTGATTCTAATTAAAATCCCTTGCAGTTTAATTTTTCTTTCCAGGGATATTAGCATTCAATGTTGTAGCCGTTAATCTAGAAGAAGGTGTACTGCGCATAACGTAAAAGATAAGAGTATGCACTGAAACTGTAAAAGGAAGATGATGTGAAATTTAGTTTAAAATGTAGAAAAACACTACTGAATATTTTTATTTTTCTGAAAACATAGCCCATATTGCAGTGTCTATTTGTCCATATACATATGACATGTGGATAGGCATTAGGGGATATGTCGCATGTACACAATGCATATCTGCATATGCAGGACCTACTTGTCTATAAACAACGATAATGTTACACTTTATGAACTGACTAAAGTAATTTTTTAACAGGACAATGCTCGGTGACACATGCAAGGGAGTTTCCTCTTCTCCATTATCACATTTTCTGGATTGCTCGATCGATCGCCTGATTTATTACATATCGAGAGTATCTGGGATCACTTTGGGTGCTCATTTGAACGGCCTACGAGTTTAATCGAATTAGTGTCATCTGTACATTAAATGTAGAACGAGATTACGTAGGACGATACTTTAAAGTCTCAATCTTTGCCAGTATCACCTCGTGCATTCATGCTAGAGGTAACTTAACAGGGTACTAAAAAATCTATTCAGTTGAGATTTTTCCTGTAATAAATGATCATTTTGCTTTCATTTAGTAATCACTTTCATTTATCAATGCTTTCATCATGCATAAAAAATTTTGTTTCATTCTGGCAACTCCTTCTTTGTGCGTCGTTTTTTTTTTTTTTTTTTTTTTTTTTTTTTGTTATAGGGTGCATAATATGTAATGAAAAATAAGTGACGAAATTTAAACTGGATAAAATAGAAAATTATGTCTATCAGATATTACTAGACCTTATTTTTCACTTTATTTTTCGTTAAAATGTAACATTAAACATCAAATTCAATAAGAATTAGAGATTTATGCTATTTTTAAAGAAACTAATCATAAATCACCATATGCAATCCAGTGCAACATTCGTAATATAAGGAGCATTCAAATGAAATTAGGTCACTAGTGTAAAGTAACGGCAGCGATTTTATGAACTCAAAAATAATCGCCAAAACTGTTGGCACATTTATCCCATTGCGACATTAGGCAGTCAATTCCATCTTTGAAGAAGCTAGTAGGTTGCTATTGGATCCAGGACTGAACTCAGTCACACACTTCGTCGTCCATTGTGATATACGCGATATCCGTTGTGTCGTCTGCGAATACCTTGTTTTAGAGGTCCAAAAACATGAATGTCACACAGTGAAAGGTCTGCACGGTGAAAGGGTGCACGGTGGATTTTTCAGCTCTTGCGTTTCCCACTGAAACTACTGCAATGTCGTATTGGCAGTATATGGAAGCCTTTGGACGGCATGCCTGGCCGTTTCAAATTAATGGCTCGTCTAAGGCTCTGTAAAGTGGCTTGATAACGATGGGTATTGATGGTGATATTCCCCGTTTCAGGAACTCGACAAGCAGTCGGCCCCCTCCCCCTGAGAGGGCCCTTGTGGTCAAAAAGGACATGTTTCGTAGTGGACGATAACTTGTGTGACCACCTTCTCTTCGGCGTTAAACCACACTGTCATTGTGCAACATCAAACGTTGCGCTTGCGTCAGTATCTCTACCAATAGATGGTGTCTCCATACATGCAGTTACGTGGCATCGTCTAACGTCTAATGTGAAGTTAGACGCACTGACCTGGTTTCTCCGAGTGAGCCTTATATTTTGAACAAGTAGTAAAATATACTGTATAGTTACTAGTTCAAATTAGTAGAAATTTACGTTAGTGTGCCGAAATAATTAAAAAATCATATCTCTCAGAGCGGAAATTAGTGGTTTTAAATATTAGGAATACATAGGAATAGCTGTCATTTATCAAAGTAGCAATATTTAAGTAAATAATGTTTTCCAGTGAACGTTCCTCATATTTTTCTTACGTATTTCCTATATTAGTTAAATGGGTTTGAAATTTTGAAAAATAAAATAAAATCAGTATTACGAAACAAAAATATTCAGAGTTGTTCACTGTTGCCAAATGTTCTGAAACTCCATCAGTAAATGTAAACAGCAAAGTGTTTCTAGCATTTGCTACAAATATTTTGTTTCACCTTTCTTGTAACATTTTTGACAGGTATGTTGCCGATTGCTATGCCAACAGCAAATAGTCTTTCTTCCAATATGTTTCTAGAAGTTGGTAGTATCTTAATAATCACAGCATCATTTTAAGAGAAAAAAAAGCATATAATCATCTTCATTTAGTTTACTTATTATTTCCTCAAGTCAGGGAAAAGGGGTTAGGCTTAAATTTGAACTTTCATTATCTTCAATCTAATGGGAAACTTTTATCACAAATGCTGGTGACAAATTGACAGTATCTCGGACGTCACAGTTACAAACCCTTTTCTGGTGCAATTAAAAAATACATGCATTAAATTATGCCTCCATATTCTGCAACCAAAATGACAGCGATCACATAATTATTTCTTCAGCTGAGAATGATATTATAATTGACAACAAATGCTTCAAGAAGTAAAGCGAACGGAAAGTTCTTCTGCACACTGTCATCAGTTACTCTTTCAGAAACAACCTCAAAAATGTGCTACAGAAATCGTTCGCGGAAGATTTTTTCCACTATTTTCTGACATCTATCAAAACTTTACAAACAAGGCATAAAGTGTAAATTGACTTTAAATGTCATGACTTGCCAAATAAGTGAAAGCTATTTAACGAACTTCCTTAAAATGCAGCTTGCCATTTAATAGTACAACGGATAGTGATTACAAATTAGGGAAAAAAACATCATTTGCGTGAAAAAAACATTTCAACTGAAAATAATTGGTTGACTTAGAAATGAAATAAAGAAATACTACAGAAGACCGGTGGAAATCATAATTTATCTGTCGGAAATAATTATCGAAATAGTATTTATTTCCTTCTTCATGAAAGAACGAAGAATATTTTATTGATACTAAAGCTAATGATCAATTCCATGGCTGGAACTGTGGCAGCTTCTAAATGATTTATTTGAATATTTCTAACTTTAAAATTATTCCAGACTTAGAATTTATACAATATGTATATGCGTCAGGGGGATGCAAGCTACTGGTCATCTGGCATACAGACAAACATTACTGCATCTCCTGTAGAGTAACGACACCAGTAACAGACATGCATCGCTCTCAAGTTAACCCAATTTTCTGTGTCTTTTAATGAATTCACAATCTATTTTTCTTTCATGCAACTTCATCTCATCTAATGTTTGGCTGCTTCTGGATCCTCTGAATTAATTCATTCTATTTTTATTTCTCGATTTTGGAGAAAGGTCCGACCCCAGTAACAGACACCGAAAAATCTGATGATACCCAGTAACAGATAGGTTGAGGAAAGGATTAGTATTGGACAAAATTCCCATTTTCTCTTCAAAATGTGCAAAAGCTCTTTAATTTTAGAACTAAAGCATTATAAATTTTAATAAACATGAAACATCAACTGACATCGTAGTAGCTGTTCATAACCTTCCACCACTGCCTTGTAAATACCAACTGGCTCATAAAATTCACTCTGATAACGCTAGATGGTTGCACCGCATTCATGGGCCACAGTAACACCAGTTTTACCCGCCTAAAATTCTTATTATTTCAATTCAAACTTATAACTGTCTGTTACTGGAACCTTGCTTGTTACTGGTGACATCACCCCTATAAACAATTTGTCTCAAAACTCGTACTCCTTTAGCCGCTGAGAGCTGTGAACCCAGTCCTCCGACACAAGTGTCCCTCTGATGATATGCAGTTATTGCCAAACATCGGTCTTGCCGAACTGTTGTTCTCAGACCGTTCTCTTGGCCGCTCTTGTAATGGTTGTCGAGTAGTATCTTCCGTACTTTGAAACTTCTGTCAGAGTCTTGAAATCACCCACTGAGGCACATCTAGACATTTGGTTTGCTATCGTCCAGATTATAGCATTCAAATCATTTATTCTTTCAGAAGCATGTCCTTTTGGTGCCTTGTCACAATCATTTGTCACTTTTGGTAGTTTAACTCAATTTTTAGCTCAGCGTACACGGAAAGTGATTCTTCTCCCTATGCCGAGGGACTACGTGTTATACTCATACTCAAGTGTGCAGAAGTTTTCCATATATTGACGTCAACAGCAATGTTTTGCACATGTAGAATGTTAACTTTTAAATAACGATTCTCCATAAGTAATTTTGAACAACTTGGACGATATTTACAAATCATAATTAAGCTTAACTCTTGGATAGTGGAAGCTGCTGTACCCACGGACGGTTGTACATACGAATGTTGTTCGGGAAATTCCGGGATTGTCGAGAAAGATCGGATGGGGGTTCGACGTGTGTGTCTCAAAACTCTCGAGTACCTCAGGAGTTTTCAGCGCTATCAAACGAACATATAAGATTTTATCACATTTTTTCGGTTTCACCAGGATCTAAGTTTTAAAAAAAAAAACGTATTTTTTTTTCCTTTTTGTACGTTGAAGATTGTATTATTCATTTTTGTTGTAGGTATCATGTTTCCCTATATTTTGAAGGTATTGTTTCTGACTTTTAATGTCTTGGAACTGTGGTCCTGTCGATGTGATTGACTTGCAAAACCAAAATGGAGTACCTTTGCACCCAAGGACACATAACTATGTGTACCCACGGACGGCAATTCTTAGTGTCCTTGGAGCACACTTTAGTCTTCTTGCAATGTGAAGAACCTCAAAATGGTGCCTTGTCAACAAAGTTCGAAATTTACTTTCAGCAATGATGATTAATTTGAAGTAGGGCTTGAAGATATAGTGTCGAAGTAACCTCTACCTGTAGTAGGATCTACAGACCGTCAATCGCAGCTGTTTTCATTTGAAGTCGATTTTTCTGGGTTTTTATTATGTTAATCTAAACTGAGTTTTTTGTAATGGGTTAGTTTTGTTAAAGGATTCAATTTTCATATAAATTGAAACCACTATAAAGGTACATAGAGAGCCATACTAATCATATCATGCATCTTGTTATTTTTTTGTGTAAAAACATATTAGGCTCTCTTAAGAGTGATATATATATATATATATTGAAGAGTTTCACTGATGTTAAAAATTGTTGATAGTTGAAAAAGGGGAAAAAAACTTCAGATAAAAATTAACCTAGAATTCGGTTAGTTTTCAAAGTTTGATTTCTGTTGGATTTTTTTGTTTAATGTTACTTTCAATGGATGTTTGAAGAATTTCAATATAAAATGGCTTATGAAAATGTATTGAGTATAATTCAGCTCCTCAGACCTGCTTATTATTTTTTATATATCCATGAATACAAAGGCCTCTGTCCGTGGGGTGAACTGGGGTTGTACCCACGGATGATTTTAAAGAAAACATTTTTGCAGTTGAAAGATTTGAGATTTTTACTTGACAAAAATTTCAAAATTAGATAATAAGTTGTAGACTGAGCCAAAATATTTTAACGCTCGATTATTCATTTACAGAGACCAGCAAAATTTGAAAAGTAAATTGTGCCCGTGGGTACAGCAGCTTCCCCTACCTTTATTTTTCATATTTTTATTATCCTTTAAAAAAAGCAAACAAACAAACAAAATTAATTCATGAGACTGCTCATAAATTTCGGGATAGTTAAAAAAGCTATTTCATCGACTACTATGAGTAACTCCTTACTTAATCAAAGTATCGCAGTTGAAATCAAAATAAAAGGTAAACAATATTTAGTTAATAGTTTTAAGCAAAGTATTTAATTAATTAAACTCCTTCCACGTGAGTACGTCATTGGAAATAGCTACTATTTTGTTTGTTTGGCAGTTAATTACACCTTAATTTCTCCAATTAACAGTGATTGTTTTTCATTATACGTAACAGTCTCTAAGCATTGTAACGAGAGCCCACTTAATATCCCTTGTTCTCTTAGTATAACTAGAGTCTTGTCAATCCAGATAAGACTACCTGTATGTGCCTCAGACAAGGATAATTTTTTGCACGTTTTTCTAAATTAGTTATCTTGCAGAGGGGCTGCGTATTGCGCCTCCCCTTTGCAGGTGCAATCCCCCGGTATGGTGTCCAGTCTTTCATGTGCCACCAATACAGGGCGGATATCAATGGCACAGAAAACGTTGACGCCCAGTTTCCCACCAGATGATTGCATCCGTTCTCTCAAGTTTAGTAATTTGACTACAAGTTTAATTTGGCCGAAAGTGGTAGAGCCTAATAAGCCCTCAAGGGGTATTTTGTATGCCGAGTAAGCATGCGACATAGGAGCAGACGATTTTTAACATCTTGAAATTGACCATCGCCTAACTGTTACTTCATCCAGACGGGTACACGTTTCTCTAATTTCCAAACAAAACTTTAAGCTAAAAATCGAAAGTTGAAACTGTTACAATGGCAACTATTTAATGACTTCTAATACAGGAATCATACACGCCACCACGTTTTGTAGCCCTTCAATATAGTTACCGGCATTGAGTTAAACCAGTTTCCAACGATGTAGAAGTTCTAGTAGATGTAGTGACTCATAGCCAGCGCCTGTTCTATTGATAATCCAAATGGTGTACTGCATCAAGAATCCCTGGAACAGTTCTGAGGTGAATGAGACAAAATAGTTTCTTCTATCTTAGGAACTAAATAGATTATTACACAGAGAAATGGCCTTGTGACTGACTTAATTCCTCAGATAAAGAAACCACTTACAAGTAACATAACCCAATTGTGAATCACCGATAGAAATAAACCTTTGCACATCGATAGAACGCTTTTTTTTATTATCGAAAACTAACACCTTTAACGTGGTGAAATTTACCCCTAAATATTGGATAATTGGGAATTTGAGGGTATAATATACTGTTTTCACTTTAAATGAAAAAAATTCAAATGATGATTGAAATTTTGAAAAAGCTAAACAAACTAAAAATGACGTGTTTTGGGAATTTTCAGAAAATACTGTTTGTAGGGATAAACCATCCCTCGTTATCTCACCCCGTCGCGAGTCTAGTTGCTTATGAGCAATTTTATGTCAGTTTAAACCTTCTTGGGGTCAAGTACAGGTACAGCAAAACCTGTGAAGTTGACCACCCTTGTAAGATGATCACTTCTCTAAGTTGACCGCTTTTTTCAGGCACGGAATTAGCCCTTATCATATAAATCAACCTTTGTAAGTTGACCACTTGTTTAAGTTGACCACTAAAGTAGTGCACCGCGAGTGGTCAACTTACACAGGTTTCACTATACAAAGTAGAGGTACAAGGTCAAGGGTACAAGGCTTATTACTTTTCGATAAAAATTGGCATGAAGGACACATATAGCAAGATAAGTATTTCTGTCAATTTTCAGATTTCTACTTTGAAAATTGTTCGTAATTTTATCCAGTAAAAGAACTGAAACTGTGAGAAAAAAAATGAGAACTGTGTTCTTACTAAGATCTTTACTTAAGAAAGTTCTTAGGAGAGACTTGTAACTTATCTTCTACTTATAGTAGAAGTTATTTATAGTAGAAGAAAATTTTAAAAATATTGTAAAGTTAAAACATGACTTTTTTACAATAGATTTAATTCTTAGGGTCGTTCACCTTGACGGGGTAATATTACGAAGGATGTTTTACCCTATTAATAGTACTTTCAGAAAAATCCTTAATCACGTCAAATTTAGTTTGTTTAGTTTTTTTCAAATTTTCAATCATTATTTGAATGTTTGTAATCAAACTTTAAATAAAAGAATGTATTGCATCCTATAAAGCCCAATTATCTGATATTTGGTGGTAAATTTCACCCCGTTAAAGATGTTTGTTGCCGATAAAAAATATTTAAAAAAAAAACACGGATTCAATATTTTTAAGTGCTCTATCGATGTGCAAAGTTTCATTCCAATCAGTAACTCACACTTGGGTAGGGTTACTTGTTAGTCGCATTCAGCTCAAAACGTTTCCACAGCTTCTTCCGACAGTTGACCACTCCATTCGAACTATCAACACAAGAGATGTTGCTACTGGTGTCCTAAGACTTCCACATCATTAGAAACGGATTTTACACAATACTGGTGACTAAATGGAATCGATGAAAAATGAGTGGTACGCATCACTTTTGTATTACATGTAATTAAATAGCCACTAACAACGTTTCAACCTTCGTACATACATTCTACACTTACATTAAATATGAAAATATTTTAACCTAATTATTAAACTTGCTGACAAACACTGCAGTTTTATTTAATGTCTCTAGAAAAAATACTAAGCGGTAATTTTGTTTAAAGAATTCCCAAAAAACTATCGTTTTCAGTTTTAAACACGCGTCAGAAATGCATTTATTTAAGCAATATATTTCAAAAGCCACAAAACTGAAAATTAACACATTTTATTCAATGTAAACAGAAAATGCGATGCTTAAAATTATTTTTCTCCGCATAACAGCATGCTTTCGATCACAAAATCGATTTACTTCTCCGCTGAAATATATTGCTGAAAAACTTGTGCATTTTGTTCACCAGAGTTTGTTTTGCTTCAAAGAAAAGGGCAACTTTTGTTCCGATTAAAAGAAAAATGAATGTGCGGATGAATTCCTTTCTTACGTGTGCATTCTTTCCGTAGCAGTTCGGAGATAAGCGAACTTATTTAAATGATATTCAAAAAAATCATTTCACTGCCTAACAAAGAAGAGAATATACGTTAATAAAGAAAGAACATAATCACGATTTCTAAGCTGAAAATGCAAAGAATAAATTGCAATGAAACTCAATTATGATAATCTCTTTGTTAATTAAAGAATTAGTATTTTTTTCTGAGTTTTAAAAGGATTTTAATATTTTCCTCAGATGAAAATGAGTGGTAAGATTATTTCTTGCGCAAAGCAGAAAATTAAGGAAATGACACAAGTTTGAAGCGCACTTTGATTTCTAAATGCAGTTTCCGTATTTTTTGGTTTTAATTATGTTCGTATTTCTAAGCTTAGAAAATACGCGTTAGCATATTTGGATACATGGGTTACATATACACTTGTTATTTTATGCTTCTAAAATTATGTTCTTTTTTTCTTACTTATTTTATATTTAAGAGTACAGATATTACTATTATATAACTATAAGTTAACTTAATTCAAATAGCATTGTGTAAAAAAGGTTTCTGTTTTACATAACAGCGAATTGAATTGCTCTATCTATTCCTTATGTACAAGGTGCGGCATATCAACCTCCCGTTTTTGAAGAGGTCGCTGAATGACTTGTGGTGGGGGTATAAATCTGCAGCAATGATATTTTCAGTTGTTGCAATAGCGCGGCGAAATGCCTATCGTCGTCAGTTGCTGAATAGTATACTAGTAATGGCGATTCTTTGACTTAAACTCCTCAAGCGTTTCGCATTCGGCTCCAATTTAGCCAATATGATCATGTTTGGTTAAAAAGAAAAAACGTTCATGTTGTGAAGTTCACTGTGCAGGACTTTTATTACACTTCCACCAGACAATGCCAATGTAGATGGATATTTAAGTGCAAAGCGCATTGGAGATTCCCGAATGGATACTTTCACTTGCGCTACATTTTTCAGTCTTGTTACGGTCTGTGATCCGCCAGGCGTTTTTATTTTCCGTGCAGCACTGAGGGCTCAACGTTTAATACTCAACCCTGAATAGATGTTTTGTTATCCGGACCAGGTTCGTGCAGGTAAAGGTGGACCTGAATGCAAAATGCGCACTGAAACTGTTATTAGGAATAAACTCCTCCAGAGCCTACGACGATGCTTACTGCGCCCACGCCATTGGAACTACTACAAATGGCACGTGTATGACTACCGATCGATACCACTTTTGCTACTGTAGCCCCAGCACATCTCCTTTCCAAAGGTTGCTTGGAGTATTGGAGTACACCTTGTAATAGTGTAATGCAATTTTTTTTAATGCATCGCAATTATGCACGAGATCCGTGTTTTTTCAAGTATCTTGAAAATTATTTACTGAAATTGACTTTAATGAAGAGAATTTAATCGTTTATACACAAATAAGAATACAAGTCTCATATCTGCAACTTCTTTGCGAAGATAAATGGAAGACATTTTGCAGAGTGGAAAGGAAAATTATTCTATTTAAAGGCGAATTTTGCAAAGTGTAAATTTTTTTTAAATTTGAGGAACAAATACATTTTGACAATTTAAAAGCTATCCTTTAACCGTCCAATCTTTACTAATAATAAAGCTGAAAGCCTCTCTGTATGGATCTCTGTCTTTCTGGATATCTGTGACGCGCATAGTGCCTAGTTCGTTCAGCCGATTTTCATGAAATTTGGCATAGAATTAGTTTATAGCATGGAAGTGGGCACCTCGAAGCGATTTTTTGAAAATTCGATTTTGTTCTTTTTCTACTCCAATTTTAAGAAAATTTTACCGAGCGTCATAACGTGGACGAATAAATTGCCAAATCATCATAACGTGGAACCGTAACATGCGCAAGCAAATGAACATAGCAAATTGGCGAGAAATTCATCATCCATTATTTGTAAATATACAGGCGAACCAAATAATATTTTAATTTTCTATTGCGGGCAAAGCCGTGAGGGTACCACTAATATATAATATAGCTTAAACATTCATTTGATTAGCTCTTATTAGTCATTTCAGACCTTCAAGCTCTACCCAATCTATACAAATTTAAGAAAGGTTTTCTGAAACGGTTGCCGAAGCAGAACTTGATATATTGTGTAAAAATGCCCTTTAACAATCGACTCTTAGTAATTAGATGATATATCCATTCGTATAGTTAAAATGTCTCATTTGATATTTGTGAACTTTTGGAAAGATGGTATAAATTTCAATCTGGGATTGATGGGTTAGTTCAATGGTGCCCAACTTTCTCTGCCCAAAGGCCGGACCTCATATTAAAATCATTCTCGTGGGCAAAATCACACATGTATATAAAAATATTTCATACTTTTCTAAATAAAATGGTAAGATATGGAAGAAAATTACAAACCAATAATTGTTGTTATCGATTTCTTTATGCTTATTTTATTAAGTGCATGTTTTTCCAGAAACCAATTTCCGAATATTTTGCTCCAAATTTGTGACATTGTCGTAAATCGTTTCAAACATTGAATAAAACAACGTGCATCGTGGATTAGCTTCACGAAGCTCTGAAGGTGGTAAAAAAGTTGAATACTTTCTAGACTTCTTAAGGTGCGATCGAAATAATCTTTTGATAAAAAGAAAAAAAAATGCTGAAACATAAAGTGTCCATTTCAATGTTATATGCAAATTCATGAGATGAGTAATCTGCTTGATGCCGAAAGCTACATAAAACTTAATTTGATATGATATGAAATTATGCAATATGGAAATAAAGTAACAAGCTAGAATAACTATATGCGTCAATCATCAAAGAAAGTGTAGAACTCCTCATTTGTATGATATTTTAACAGTCTTGCTAGCGATTAAAAAAAGGCGACTTTGTTTCTATTTCCATTCTCAAAAACATGTCTCGTAAAGGCGAAACAAATTAAAGAATAAAAAATTAAAAAACTTGTCAAAATGCAAAACATTTCTTTCTTAAACTCATTTTGTTTGAGACTCAGACTGAAACAATTTTTTTCGTCGCATCTTTTGAAACAATTACACTGAGGTTTAACGAAGTTCAAGTATCGCAAGTAAAAGTGATTTGTCTGTGATTAAATCGACATGCTATGCACGGAATAACAAGAAGAAAAATTTCAGAAAAACACTCGCATTACAAAATAAGGGTTCCATTACATAATGTAATGCTCGAATATCACTATCATTAAAGAACTTTTGAGAAAACATTTAATTTCACTCATACTAATAAGTAAAGATTTTATCATAAAAACCCCATGCGGGGGGGGCACATAAATTAATAAATAATGTTATCAAAGAAAAACTTACAAAATTAAAAAAATATTTTAAACGCATGAAAGAGCAAAGAAAAAATTTGTGAAAAAATATAAATCCTGTATAATTTCTACACCGAGTTGCGTACACGGAATATGAGTAAAATGTGTATAATGATTCAAAAGTATTTACTTCAATGCATATAAGCAACACATGAACTTTGCACTATTTGTAAAAGGAAGAATCGTGCTCCGAATTTACATTATATCGAAAGAAAATAGAGCACTCCACAATAGAGTGCATATATTTAGCTACCTAAAAGAAAAACTACTGTCCACCTCTGGCAAGTTGAGCTCTGCTGCCCGACTGATTGAACGATTCCATTTGTTGAATTGGGGGTGAGGAAAAACGGCTGAAGAACTTGTGGATTTGGTTTGCAGAGTTATTGCCCATTTGGCGAACAATGTAATTCAGGTAAGAAGTATCAAGCGGTACAGGGTTCGCCAATAAAATAGTTGCAATGGTAGCTCAACTCTGCGCCTAACATTTCCTCTTCTTACTGATTGCTCTCCCTTGAAAGAAATGGATTTGCTCAAAGCCATAGTTCAACTTCTCGGAGGTGGACAGTACTCAGAGCACATCTTTCCCAAAGTCTGTCCCGAAAGAAAATAATCATATTTATTCTACGCATATAATCGGGTGCTTTGAAGTAGCTGATAAACTTAACGAACAGGAATAAAATCAATTCCGAGTTTGTTGCTTAGAACATTTTCCAAATTGTGCGAAGAAAAATTTCAGAGGATTTTTTTTTTTTTTTTTTTTTTTTTTTTTTGTGTGTGTGTGTGTGTGTTTTTGGAAATTCGACTGATTTTGATAACTCAATTTTTTAAGTACGTTTAGTATGTAATGAAAAAGAATTAGGCGATGCCTCCTGTTATGTTTTACACTTCCTTATTAACGTTAGATCTAAAGATTACGAATGTCATACATTACATTCTTCATTCGGTTTTAAGTTAAATGTAATTGCGTACGATATAAACTTACTTGATTAACACTTGAATAACGTCCCTGTTAAAAGCGTGAAATTCTGTGGTGGAGAATGATGGACTTTTTTCAGCAAAAAAGGTGCATGATATTGGAAAAGCATCAGATGGGAAAAAAGTATGCACTTACTCTGAACTGCTGAACTACTGCTGAATGATTTTAGAGACGCATACGTGGAACATAGATGAAAATTGAGAAATTTTGCACCTTTTTTATAAATGTTTCTACTTTTGTTTTGTATTAAATTTTGGTGTCAAATCGGACATGCAATACATTTCTTAATGTATTCGGTTCATCATTACTATGCAAAGTAATACTTCAACGAAAAAAACTAAGTCAGTTTCCTTTTTTAAATTTCATATTCGTTTGTAAAGTGTAGATTTTGTAAGTATTTAAATACTACGTATGGATACAATATCATTAGTTGCTTTCAAGAAAAATGACTTTTAAAGCTATAAATTCTCAAACGAGCTTTGAATTCTTTAATTAAGTAAGGCGCACTAAAGTATGACAGCAGTTTTAGTTATATAACATGCTTTAACCACAAAAATTATAACAACATTTTAAATTTAAAAGCAACAGCAACAAAATTCGAAAACATATTTCAAGCTAGATGCAACGGTATTATTTCTTACTAGTTCTTTTACATTTGATAGTAAATATATAGTTACGGTAAATGATTCATCGAATTTAAAGCGCTATGTATTGTGAGGTATACGACCTACAAAAGGCGGTTGATATGCTTGGGGGGGGGGGGATTTTTTGCAGTAACCCAATAAAACATTCTTGGTGAGTTAGTGGCTTTTGAGACCTTAATGCCTAACGACAAGTTTTCTCCTATTTAGCAAAAACCATTAGTTAGTACGTGATATCATACAGATCGACATAAAACAGATAAAGTGTTCTTACCTTTAAAAATCTTTTGGGGCAGAATAAAGTCGGTCGGAGTTCCTCTAGAATAATGAATCCTCTGGAAATTTTCAATTCTTCACGCGTGATTCCAGTAGCCAAAAAACGCCAAGTTGCATTCAAGATTTCGTAGAAAGTTCACTAATTTTAGTACCTTAAAATACGTCAGTTCGTCCATCCGTAAATAGTCGCCCCAATTTGATAGCTCCAAATTAGAAGATTCATTTTGCTATGCTACTGTGTATATTCCTATTTATCAGCCATTGCCTTCATCGCTTCGTTTTCTCTTTTTGCTCTTAATATGTAAGCAAATGCCAGCATATGCAAGCAAATTATCATTCATTATGTTTAAAATATTAAAAATAGCGAGCTGCAAGGCTTCCTGAGTAAACAAAAACATGCAATTGCTTGGTTTTGCTCACGTAAATGTGGTTGAATCCCTTTCCAAACCGTGCTTGCTCGTGACCCAGGTAGCATCAACTCATCGGATTTTGCTCGGCCGATCATCGACTCATCCTAAACTCATCGCAACTCATCGGATTTTGCTCGGCCGATCATCGACTCATCCTAAACTCATCGCGTATTTCACGCTGATATCGTTGCGATCAGAATCCAAGAACGGTTTTCGATGAGCTGTTTTTTATCGGAAAACTATATCCTTACGATCAAATTTCCCGATGAAAATTTGCCGAGCTGCATTTCATCGGAAAAAGAGATCGTAACGATCAAATTTTCCGATGAAAGTTTGCCTAGCTACATTTCATCGGAAAAAGAGATCGTAACGATCAAATTTTCCGATGAAAATTTGCCGAGCTGCATTTCATCGGAAAAAGAGATCGTAACGATCAAATTTTCCGATGAAAATTTGCCGAGCGAAATTTCATCGGAAAAAAAGATCGTAACGGTCAAATTTTCCGATGAAAATTTGCCGAGCGAAATTTCATCCGAAGGAGAGATCGTAACGATCAAATTTTCCGATGAAAATTTGCCGAGCTGCATTTCATCGGAAAAAGAGATCGTAACGATCAAATTTTCCGATGAAAATTTGCTGAGCTACATTTCATCGGAAAAAGAGATCTTAACGATCAAAACTTCCGATGAAAATTTGCCGAGCTACATTTCATCGGAGAAAGAGATCGTAACGATCAAATTTTCCGATGAAAATTTGCTGAGCTACATTTCATTGGAAAAAAAAGATCGTAACGATCAAATTTTCCGATGAAAATTTGCCGAGTTACATTTCATCTTAAAAAAAGTAGGTCGTTTTAATTTTCCGATAAAAGTTTTCCCAATCTAAAATTTTTGGAAATCTCCCAACTGTTAAAATAGGATAAGTTTTATTATTCGAATATCCGACTATTGATCAAACGTAAGGCTATACGGATCAACATTCAGGGTTGAGAATCGGAGGAAAAATGACTGAGACTTTGCGAATCCGACTTCTGGATTTTGGAAGGGTTTATTCCGATTTGCTGCAAAATCAATTCAACTTTAACTCCACGATTCCAACCCCGATTACCTCACTGGAATTGCGAACAAAATGAGACTCCGACTCTTGAATGATTTCTCTCTATCTCCAAAACAATTCCGTTCTGTTCAATTTGACTCCCAAAATTACCGACTCCGACTCGGTTTGCGGGCAAAATGATCGACTCCGACTCTTCACTAGCTGGCGCCACAAGTATATTCACTGAATAAAATTCTCACTTTCCGTTCAGAAATCTATCATGGCCTTGCCCCCCGATAGATGGCGCCACAAATGATTTTCTATTTAATACATTATTATCCTTCTTGGAGAGAGCATTGCTTGTCTAGTGGTTAGCATATGAATCTCGTATTCCAGAGGTCTAGGGTTCGATTCCCGGTTAAAGTGAATTAGATTGAGCTCATGAATCACGTTCCTCAAGAGTTGTTAAATTAGAAATTAACTAAACAAGTTATTAAAAGAAATTAAAGTATATTAAATAATTGTACCAAATGACGTCATCCGAAAATACCCCTTCTGAAAGTTTTAAAGATTGCGGAAGTGTCACGTGATCATCCATCTTCCCACTTTTAATTTTTTTTCCTCCTGCTTGTCCCTATATCGCGGTTGTTATTACTTCTCATCGTATATTCATCCTAAATTCATCGCCTCGAAACAGAACTGCTCGTATATTGGTCCAAATCTCATCGTATTTTCATCCAAAATTCATCGCCTCGGAACAGCACTGCTCGTATATTACTCCGAATCTCATCGTATTTTCATCCTAAATTCATCGCCTCGAAACAGCACTGCTCGTATATTGGTCCAAATCTCATCGTATTTTCATCCAAAATTCATCGCCTCGGAACAGCACTGCTCGTATATTACTCCAAATCTCATCGTATTTTCATCCAAAATTCATCGCCTCGGAAAAGCACTGCTCGTATATTGATCCAAATCTCATCGGTATAGGGAGCAAAATTCATCGGATACCGATGATCGGATTCTACTATTGCCGATGAGACATATTGAAGCAATTTCCGATGAAAACTCATCGGAATCCGATCATCGGCCGATCATCGACCGATCAAAGTTTGATCGGATTTCGATGAACGGCCGATGATCGGCCGATGAGTTGATGCTACTCGGGATCGCGTATTTCACGCTGATATCGTTGCGATCAGAATCCAAGAACGGTTTTCGATGAGCTGTTTTTTATCGGAAAACTATATCCTTACGATCAAATTTCCCGATGAAAATTTGCCGAGCTGCATTTCATCGGAAAAAGAGATCGTAACGATCAAATTTTCCGATGAAAGTTTGCCTAGCTACATTTCATCGGAAAAAGAGATCGTAACGATCAAATTTTCCGTTGAAAATTTGCCGAGCTGCATTTCATCGGAAAAAGAGATCGTAACGATCAAATTTTCCGATGAAAGTTTGCCTAGCTACATTTCATCGGAAAAAGAGATCGTAACGATCAAATTTTCCGATGAAAATTTGCCGAGCGAAATTTCATCGGAAAAAGAGATCGTAACGGTCAAATTTTCCGATGAAAATTTGCCGAGCGAAATTTCATCCGAAGGAGAGATCGTAACGATCAAATTTTCCGATGAAAATTTGCCGAGCTGCATTTCATCGGAAAAAGAGATCGTAACGATCAAATTTTCCGATGAAAATTTGCTGAGCTACATTTCATCGGAAAAAGAGATCTTAACGATCAAAACTTCCGATGAAAATTTGCCGAGCTACATTTCATCGGAGAAAGAGATCGTAACGATCAAATTTTCCGATGAAAATTTGCTGAGCTACATTTCATTGGAAAAAAAAGATCGTAACGATCAAATTTTCCGATGAAAATTTGCCGAGTTACATTTCATCTTAAAAAAAGTAGGTCGTTTTAATTTTCCGATAAAAGTTTTCCCAATCTAAAATTTTTGGAAATCTCCCAACTGTTAAAATAGGATAAGTTTTATTATTCGAATATCCGACTATTGATCAAACGTAAGGCTATACGGATCAACATTCAGGGTTGAGAATCGGAGGAAAAATGACTGAGACTTTGCGAATCCGACTTCTGGATTTTGGAAGGGTTTATTCCGATTTGCTGCAAAATCAATTCAACTTTAACTCCACGATTCCAACCCCGATTACCTCACTGGAATTGCGAACAAAATGAGACTCCGACTCTTGAATGATTTCTCTCTATCTCCAAAACAATTCCGTTCTGTTCAATTTGACTCCCAAAATTACCGACTCCGACTCGGTTTGCGGGCAAAATGATCGACTCCGACTCTTCACTAGCTGGCGCCACAAGTATATTCACTGAATAAAATTCTCACTTTCCGTTCAGAAATCTATCATGGCCTTGCCCCCCGATAGATGGCGCCACAAATGATTTTCTATTTAATACATTATTATCCTTCTTGGAGAGAGCATTGCTTGTCTAGTGGTTAGCATATGAATCTCGTATTCCAGAGGTCTAGGGTTCGATTCCCGGTTAAAGTGAATTAGATTGAGCTCATGAATCACGTTCCTCAAGAGTTGTTAAATTAGAAATTAACTAAACAAGTTATTAAAAGAAATTAAAGTATATTAAATAATTGTACCAAATGACGTCATCCGAAAATACCCCTTCTGAAAGTTTTAAAGATTGCGGAAGTGTCACGTGATCATCCATCTTCCCACTTTTAATTTTTTTTCCTCATGCTTGTCCCTATATCGCGGTTGTTATTACTTCTCATCGTATTTTCATCCTAAATTCATCGCCTCGAAACAGAACTGCTCGTATATTGGTCCAAATCTCATCGTATTTTCATCCAAAATTCATCGCCTCGGAACAGCACTGCTCGTATATTACTCCGAATCTCATCGTATTTTCATCCTAAATTCATCGCCTCGAAACAGCACTGCTCGTATATTGGTCCAAATCTCATCGTATTTTCATCCAAAATTCATCGCCTCGGAACAGCACTGCTCGTATATTACTCCAAATCTCATCGTATTTTCATCCAAAATTCATCGCCTCGGAAAAGCACTGCTCGTATATTGATCCAAATCTCATCGGTATAGGGAGCAAAATTCATCGGATACCGATGATCGGATTCTACTATTGCCGATGAGACATATTGGAGCAATTTCCGATGAAAACTCATCGGAATCCGATCATCGGCCGATCAAAGTTTGATCGGATTTCGATGAACGGCCGATGATCGGCCGATGAGTTGATGCTACTCGGGGAACGTCTAGCTCAAAAGCCCGATTCTGTATTCTTTCTTATGCTTGCCAGATGGCAGGTCAGTAGCGATACAGTACAAGATGGTAGCAATGCAAAGATTCTATAAAAAGGCTTTTCCTTGTTGGAGTAGTGATGAGGTCTTCTGTTAGGAGCATTTTAAGTGCCTTACTACGCAAATATCGACAAATTGCATCAGGCCACTAAAACATTTTGCGTTGATTTCGCGAAACTTGTTGTCTGTGTAAAAGAGAGATTAGGTATCTGAAATCTGATAGGAAATCGAGGATCTCACGATATCTCACGACATGGGATTTCGTTTTCTGATGTTATGTCAAGAATAAATTGTATGTACCCCTAACGCTGCAAGCACTGCAGGGATGTATCACTGTTGCTGTGACGGATCTAGTTCGAAATATGCTACTGAACGTCTGGACAGAACTGTATAATCGTTGGGACGTGTGCCGGGTAACCTAGGACGCACACATTGGACATTTTCAGTACATTCCAGTAATTTGGTGAGTACGCATCCTTCCTTGTATGGACGTGTGCCGGGTAACCTAGGACGCACACATTGGACATTTTCAGTACATTCCAGTAACTTGGTGAGTACGCATCTTTCCTTGTATCAACCGCCTTTGTAAGTCGTATATATTTGTAAATGAAGTGTTTTGGAATCCGATGAAGCATTTAAGTAAACCCTGTACTTATGTTACTGGAAGGAAATATATTATCCACAAAACATGTGTGTTAAAACTTTTGTTTATAGTTTCAGTAGTTATTTCTTTACTTCCGGCTTGTAAACTAACCTGTTGAATACAAAATGCTTTTGGATTGCAATGCTAATTTCATAACTTTTTTTTTCAATAGCAAAAGTAGAAAAGCTGCAAATGTCACAAAAAAATTTATCAGTTAAAATTTTCAGCTTATTCACTGAAATTAAAGCTCAGTCACTCGTACGTTCACACGTAAACTTGTGAACAACAAACTCTCACATGTAGTTGCTGTAAAAAAAAATTTTTTTCAAGAAATAAAGGTAAAATCTCGACTTTGCACCGATTAGCGTTGCATCAAACCCGTTTACTCCGTACTAAAGAACCAAGTATTCATGAGGCTCTCGAGGCAAGCATGAAGGACATAATTGTTTTAACGTTTAAAAATAAAATACAAATGGAAACATTTGTCCTGTGTGCTCCCCCCCCCCATCTCGATTCTAAAATATTTCTAATCCATTTAAAAAAACCAAGTATCTAAAATGGAAAGATTTTAAGCTAAAAATATTGAGCTATTTGTAAAAGTAATGTATAGAAACTTTGGAAAATTAATCAAACAAAAACAGATTAAAAATTGGAAAATCATTTGGGTTTCGAAAGATGATTTTCTTGGTGTTTCAATTCAAGTTCAGTTTTTCAAAAAATGAAAAATATCCTTTGAGTTTTAAATTTTTTCTTTATACATTTTCTATTTATATATTCTCAGAAATTTTTTAATTCAACTCAACTATGACCCCAAATCGTAATGTTACTGATGATAACATGTTCTCACTTCGGATTCTATTGACCCCCTCTGGAACACTCACTAAAAAAACATAACTTAAAACCATAAGCCTATTTTAAATTTCAAGTGACCAACTGCGGCTCAATAATGATTTTGCGAGACTTGATTCTCTTGCTTCTACTTCTTTTGAGTCAGTGCCCTCATAATAGCTTTATATAGCTTAAACTGCAAGCTCATTTTGAATTTCAGTAGTACATAATTATTTCAAATTGTTTTTGTCAATATAATACTTTTTCATCTGTTTCATTCACAGTAATTTCATGAATTTAAACTAATGATTTATTTTAAAATTCAACAGGTCAACTATCAATCAGCAAGTACAGTAAAACTTCGATGTAACGATACTCGATTTTACGATTTCCTCAGTTTAATGATACATTTCACTGGTCCAGATTTGACTGTATTAACTGTCT